>NW_024582644.1:236106-249653 GCF_018398535.1 Haplochromis burtoni | reverse complement strand
GTGTGTGTGTGTGTGTGTGTGTGTGTGTGTGTGTGTGTGTGTGTGACTGTACGCCTCCCAGCACCACAGGTTTGTTCTTACTGTCATGTGGACAGGCTGCAAGAGAGAAAGCAACTAGAGATGGCACCATACCACTTTTTTATGTCCGATACCAATATTATAAATTTGTATATCTGCCAACACCGATAGGAATCGGTCTTTTATACCCGTATGCAAAAAATACACTGCACCCAAAATATTTGTCAGTTCAGCGATACTGATCTTTTCATTTAAACTTTTAGCAGAAATCTAAGTATTTAAAGTGATATTCAAAAAGGAATTTAAAATGCAATTTTATGCAGGTTTCACAAACTCTTTGGTTCTGAAATAAAGAAGTGCAATATCAGCAGAAAATAATATTTATATTCAACAACGTTAGAAAAAATGGACCCTTTTATTCTTAAAGCTGAACATAAACCGACTTCTTATAACGACGAACTCCTCCTGAAACGTTGGAGGTTTTAGCTCTTTATACAGCAAAGTCACAGGAGGATAAATATAATCATCAGGCGTTTGTTAAAACAACCCCGTCCCTCACCACGTGAGAACCCTCAAACTGAATGGTAATATAACGACACTCATTTTCACTTTTTCACAAAACTCAAACATCACTACTTCCACGTCTAATTGTCTGTAACGGAGGCGGAGTGAACTGGATCCCACTCTGTGTCCGGCGGGTGCTCGCAGCGGGGGCGGGGCAGGTTTTCTCGGGAATCCCTACCTTGGTACAACACCTGGTTTGGCAGGATGTAGCGCGGCTCCAAATGCTTTCAGTGTGAACTCCAGACTGCCGACAGGTCTCGCACACAACAGCCGCTCTGTCACGTGACGCATACTGCTCCGACGTGCTGAGGTCACTGCCTGGGTTACGCCATGTTGCAAGTTTTCTGAGGCGCTTTTGTGATATTTAATGGATCGGATTATATATTTTTTCTCCCCGATATCCGATCCAGTAATTTAGGTCAGGATCGGACCGATGCTGTATATTGGATTCTGTCTATCCCTAGAAAAAAGTCATGACCTCAACCCAGAACACCTTTGGGATACCGCGAGCCAAAAACTGGAGCTCTCACTGTTGTAGCTGCAAACATCATATTAAAAACGATCAATTAACAAAAGCATATCTTAGGTTTGAATGTTTGTGAATGCAGACAAGCTAATACTGTACTTTTTTCAATACAGCGTACATTCACTGTAATCGTCAAGACTGTTGTCACGCTCAGTCATTGCTCCTCATGCAGGACAGTTTCTTTGGAGGTCTGCACAGCCAGAGAGCCAGCACCAGTCCTCACAGAGGGCCCACCCCAAACCACAACCTCAGATCCACGTTTATTCCACCTCCCACTGTCTGAATAAAATGTTGTTAGATGGAAATGAACGAAAAGGGAAAAATAGAACATATTGTTGTACCTGTTGTTCGTCAATGTATATCCTCTAGTTAAAGTCACATCATTATGATCATGTTGGCTGATGACAGTCAGATCCTGCAGCACACAGATGAAAGCACAACCGTGTCACTGTCTGTGCATCTGCTTTAACAGGCTCTCAATGGATTCATCCTGGTTATCACTGCCAGTGGGACCATCTTCTACTCCTCTCACACCATTCAGGACTATCTGGGCTTCCATCAGGTATCAGTCTGTTTTTCACTCTACTTACATCCATTGATTGTCATTCCTCACTACTGAGAACCAGAAGCCAGAGTAGCTTAGCATTTAGGGAGGCGACAGGTTCTAAATGGGTGTCATTGTGACATGGTGGCATTAAGTAGGTCCTGGGTTCTAACGATTTATTCGATATTTTATATTGTATTGAAATACAAAAGTAGTAATTTTACAGGTGTTAGAGGCTCTGCTTCATCAGCTGATAAATGCGTTGCTTGCGTGCAACAACTGGCGGCAGCAACACGGGGGTCTGCGTCGATCCATTAGTATAGTCCCTGCATGCTAGGGTCACAGGCAGCTGCAGAAAGACCTATTTATAGCTTGGCCTTTTGTAGAAACCAGCGGCCACAACAGCATCCTGCAGTGCACAGCACGTCTCTGCACCACTGCTCGCACAGTGTTACGTCCAGCTTTTAAGCACTATGTACAGGTGGAGCTTGCACCATTATTATATCTAATAGTAGGACTTCTGTGACAATAAAAATGTAATAAAAATGCATCTGTGGCATATTATCAGGGTTCTATATTATAGAAAACAAGGAACTCTGTTTAAAAGAAGTGCTGTGGGACTTCTGGTTGAGCTTTGATGGAGTGGGACGCGAGTCTGGGAGCTCCCGCCGATTTCGATTAAGTTGTTATTCATTCGCGCTTTTCGGCCATATTTCCAGTCCTGTTTTGGTTTGTGGATTGTTTTGTTGAGAAGTTTTACTCGGGCCTGCGTAAAATGGCAGCAAAAAATGTTAAAACCCGCAGTACTATTCAAACACAACTGAGGCCTAGTTTGCAAACCGCGACCACACCCTCTGTCTATTACATTGAGATCTTCTTCTGTATTCAGGGGAATCATCCGTAATGGAATTACACATAAAGTATCATTGTATGCAGATGATTTGTTATTATATATGACTGACCCCACATGCTCCATCCCTGCTGTTTTAGGTATTCTGGAGAACTTCAGTTCGTTTTCAGGTTATAAATTAGATTTAGGGAAAAGTGAGTGTTTTCCTGTTAATACGGCAGCACGTCAACTTCAACGGTCCAATCTACCCTTTCGTCTCAGTCCATCTGGGTTTAAGTACTTAGGGATTAACGTGATTCGTTCTCTATCTGGCCTTAAATCAGCAAATTTGTCTCCTCTTATACAAGGATCACATCTGATATTCAAAGACAGGGTAATCTCCCCCTTTCTTTAATCGGTAAGATTGATGTTGTTAAAACGAACATCTTACCAAAATTTTTATTTTTATTTCAGTCGATTCAATTATTTTTGCTGAAACATTTTTTTGTTTCACTGGACAAGATTATTGGTTCTTTCATTTGGGGAGGGAAGCCACCCAGGGTTTCTAAAACTTCACTGCAGAGATGCAGATTTAGTGGAGGACTTGCATTACCTCATTTTCTAGCCTACTACTGGGCCGCTCACATCCATAAACTTTGCTACTGGCTAAAATCTTCTGGTTCCTCGTGGTGTAAATTGGAGCTATCATCATGTAAGGGCTCTTCTTTACCAGCTTTGCTCTTTACCCGTGAGACCCTCTCTGTACACTGATAATCAGGTGGTTCTTAACACACTCAAGATCTGGTTTCAGTTTAGACGGCACTTTAATTTTGTAATGCCGTCTTCCTCGGCTCGTCTAAGCAACAACCATTTGTTTCCCCCTTCACTCTTGGACTCGACATTCTCAGTGTGGTGTGACAAGAGTATAAAACAGTTCAAACATTTATATGTGGATGGTGTTTTCGATAGTTTTCCCAACTTGTCTTCTCGTTACGATCTCCCTATCACCCATTTGTTTCGCTATTTTCAAATTCGACATTTTGTTGCCAAGTGTTTCCCAAATTTCCCCTCTTTACCTCCAGAACAGCAGTGGGAAACCACGTTATCATTTATTCCTCATCACAGAGGAACCATTTCGAAACTCTATGATACTATCCTGTCTTTTAGTAATCACTCTAATGTTAAGCTTAAGTGTCCATGGGAAGGAGAACTAGGAATTCAAATACATGAGGAGTCTTGGGAACAGGCTATAGCGAGGGTACGATCTTCCACCTCCTGCGCTCGTCTTGGACTTATTCAATTTAAGGTCATACACAGGGTGCATTTCTCTGAGTCTAGACTTTCTGAATTGTATCCAGAAGTGGAAAATAAATGTGATAAACAGAGATGGGCAGTAACGCGTTACTTGTAACGCGTTACTGTAATCTGATTACTTTTTTCAAGTAACGAGTAAAGTAAGGGATTACTATTGCAAAAACGGTAATTAGATTACCGTTACTTTCCCGTAGGAACGCTGCGTTACTGCGTTACTAAAACCGTGATTTTTGCGAGAATGTCTCATGACAGTGACGTAAGCGAGTGCGACGTTGTGACAACAGCTGTGTGCAGATCAACAATGGATCATATATCGATGTGGGAGAGAGTATGAGCGTGCAGCGTTTAAAGCGTGGAAGTACTGACCTTACTTTGAGTTTGATTCCATAAAAAGTGACAAAAACATTAGCGTCCTGTGCGTGGGAAGAAAACTTCTTTTTACAGCGAAAAAACCCCTAAACTTCCAGCAAGCACCGAGTAGCTACGACGTAATGGGAAACTCACAGAGAAACTCGCGGATTCTTCCACTGACCGCGGCACACCTGCACCAGGGTAAACCTCCGCCTCCCCACTCCTGCTTTACAGGTGAAAATAGAGCAACAGGACCGCTGAGTCTTTGACTTTATTTATTTTCTGCTGTGTTTTACTTGCATCTATTTGAAAGACTGAGTGTAAACACAAAAATATTTTATTTTATGTGCTGGAATGTGCAGAAAATAGGTTTAAATGTTAAACTAATTTATTCAAGTCAGAGAATGTTGCATATAATTAAATTTTTGCTTGATGCATAAAGTTAAAAGATTAAAACTGATAAAACAAGTTTAAAAAGAGACTTTTCCATTTGATTACATTTTGTATGATGGATTATGCAGAAAAAGTAGAATTGGGCTGAAAGATCTATCGCTTTATCACCTCTTCAGGTTGTAAATCGTGTTTTTAAAAAGTAACTAAGTAACTAAGTAATTAATTACTTTTGAAAATAAGTAATCAGTAAAGTAACGGGATTACTTTTTGGGAAGTAATCAGTAATTAGTTACTGATTACTTTTTTCAAGTAACTTGACCAACACTGGTGATAAATGCCACGGCTCTCCTTGTCACCTTAGCCACATGCTTTTTCTGTGTCCTGAGCTACAAGGTTCCTGGACAGGGTTGCTATTATGTCAGCTGTTCTTGGGGTAACTCTTCATCCTTGTCCTCTGATTGCTGTATTCAGGATTCCTGATCGCTCACGTACACTTGATTCCACACAAAAGGATATTATAGCCTTCACATCCCATTAGCGAGACGTCTAATATTGTTGCATTGGAAGTCTGTTAAGTATCCTACCTACTGTTTCCCAGTGCCTTAAAGATGTTGTGTTTTTTTTTAAACTTGAAAAAATTAAATATATGTTCAGAGGTTGCAAAAAGTGGCAACCCTTTATTTCTTATTGTACTAGTCTAGAGGTATTTCCTGTCTAAATGTACTTCTGTTACTGTTGTGTTGGGGGGGGTTCTTTGTTTTAGATTGCGTTTTTGTTTAGTTGTTTTTTATATATATATATGTAAGTATATTTACTTAGGAAAATGAAGAAAGGTCAATTGTATTTGGGTAACTGCAAGTACTGTTTTCTTATTTCAATAAAAATATTTGCAAAAAATAAAAATAAAAGAAGTGCTGTGTCGACCGCACACAGAGTGTAAGCAGGTTTGTATTATTCTTTAACTTCTCTTAGACTAAAGTTAAAACCATTAGATCACCTAATGTGTGCTTTTAGTTTACTGTTAGCATTAAGTGTGTTACTCACTGAAGATGCTAGTCTCCATGTAACTACTATGACGAGGCACAACAGATGTTTACAACAGCAGCAGTATAGATTCACATTCAGATCACTTCACATAGTCAGACTCACACAACCTACAGTCTTTACACACTACCAACACCGTTGCATGTCAACAGATCAACAAACAATGAGGTTGAGGAAAATAAAGAATTAGAATCAGGTTACGTTTTTAAAAAGCTTATAAATGTCTCTTTTTCTCTCTCAGACTGATGTCATGCACCAGAGTGTGTATGAACTGGTCCACACGGAGGACCAGCAGGAGCTCAGAAGAAACCTGGACTGGGCTTTGAATCTTCCTGATCCAACATCCCCCAAAGGTGATCTCACCCCACACGTGCTGTCATTCCTGTATGACAGCTCAGCACACACACTCCTTTACTACAGAGCCCTTTACCCTCAAAGGCTTTTCCCAGTTTCTCAACCTCGTTTTTCTTTTTTATTCTGTCTTTGCTTGGTAAAGTTTTAACTTACCTTTGCAGCTGTGAGAGTTATTTCAACGGCATTGTGTTTGTTACAATGTTGGATCCAAAACTTGCAGATTTCCTCAGATTCTGCAAATCTTTCAATATTATCTTTGCCATCATCTAACTGAATATTATTTGTGAACTTCTTAAAGACTCAAATATGAAAGTCTTTGTTTTTGACCTTCAACTGCTGTCCACATGAACACAACCATGAACATTTGGATGTCAGTATCAGATGGTTTAAGCTGTAAGAACAGCCTCGGGTCAGATCACATGACTCTGTGATCTTCACTGTGGCTTATGAGGTGAAGTGTGTTTGGGTTTTAAAATGCTTATGTGTTACGTGTTAGCACTGTGTTTAAGACCTGTGGCCCTGACACAACCGACGGACTCCGAGAAACCATTTGCACTCTCTTCTTTAAATCATTTGCAAATCTCAGGAACACATTTCTGAAAACATCAAATCTTTAAACCAGGACAGTTTGCTACATTATAACAACTCATGGTGAATTTGATGTGTCTCAAAGTTGAGGCAGGAAAAAGCAAAGCTGGAGGAACATTTAAATGAACCTGTTGAATGAACAGGTTGTATCTTATGGAGGTAGAGTTTCTCAGAAGATGAGCGGACGTTCTCCAGTATAAAGTTGCCAACACTTTGAGTATCTCATCATCCCGAGTACCTACTGTCATTTTAAAAATCTCTGTGCCCAAGGGACCCGGTTGAAAATCAATATCTAATGCCCATTCAGACCTTCAAGAATCACTGCATTACAAACACACCGACACATGGAAGTATGGCTCTGCCCACAGTTTTCTTTGTGGTTTTTATAGAGATGGAATTTGACAGTAGCTCATCTGTGGTCTGCTACAACCCAGAGCAACTGCCCCCGGAGAACTCGTCCTTCCTAGAGAGAAGCTTTGTGTGTCGCTTTCGCTGCCTCTTGGACAACTCTTCTGGTTTCCTGGTACGTGACATTTTCTATTTTTACCAGAGCTAACACATCAACACGCTCAACACGCTGGACTTGACGTTCCCGTTCTCTGCACGTAGACATCTATCGTAGGAGTGTATCTGTGTATTCTTATAAACCTGGTGGGTTAAAGACATGAACAGGTATTTATGTAGTACTTTTCAGCTCTAACTGAACACTCAAAGCCCTTTCTACTCACAGTCTGGATCACTAATATTCAAACTGATAGGTGATCAGTTTCCTGAGCTTCATTTTCCCAGAAAAGGATCCAAACTTTTATCAGAGTCGTCTGCTACCTGTTTCCATGTCCCCATGCCCGCTAACGCCCACCTTCACTGAGGTTTTCCCTCAAAGATCCATCTTTACAGTTACCTGTAGTACTCACAGGTTATAAAAAGAGTACATCTACTAATACAAATACAAAGTCACATCCATTACCAGAAGGATAACTGCTTATTTTGCTTACTTCCAGGCTTTGAATATCCAGGGAAGGCTCAAGTTCTTGCATGGGCAGAACCAGTGGCAAGAAAATGGAGGGAAAGCTGCGCCGCTGCTTGCATTATTCGCTATTGCAACTCCTCTTCAGCCTCCATCCATTCTAGAGATCAGAACCAAGAACATGATCTTTAGAACCAAACACAAGCTGGACTTCACCCCCATGGCCTGTGACGCAAAGTAAAAATACATTTCAGTACTTTGTATTCGACTGAGACACCTTACGTCTGTTTGTTTGTTTGTTTGTTTGTTTATTTGTTTGATTGTTTGTTTGTTTGTTTGTTTGTTTGTTTGTTTGTTTGTTTGTTTGTTTGTTTGTTTGTTTGTTTGTTTGTTTGTTAGGGTTAGGAGGTACAGTTCGGTTTGAGATTTGTGTTAGCCACATGCTAAAGTGGAGCATTTTCATTGGATGTTAGATTTCAGGTGACATCGCTCATTTTCTGTTGAACGATTTTGGCGTTTCAAAGTGAGACAAAGAAATCTAGCTGACAAACCACAGACTAGTTATGCTTAACCTCCTAAGACCTGAGCTCTTCCACGGCAGCATTTTTCATTTCTCTTTGATATTTGGGCTGATTGGGACCTGATGAATGTAAAAATAAAGAATTACCAGATTATTATTTTTTTTACCTAATTTTTGTTTCTAAGAAAGATGAAAGCCACGTATGAGGATATTTGTTTCAATAGAACAGTAGCAGTATAATGTCCTTGTGAGTGGATATCAGGCCCTTGTAGAGCGAAATTGAGTATTTTGGTCCAAATAACCCAAAATGTGATGCCCACATATGTGGACGCCAGGTCGGAGGTTAAGTTAAGTTGTGTTGTACGTGTTTTGATCATATGTATCCTCCTTCATGAGATCCATGGGTGTGTCAGATGGGTGGGAGGTGTTTTATTTTTTAGAAAAATGGAGAAAACTAAAACAACATCACACTGGTAGAAGTTTCACAGGGTGACTATACTAAAATAGAATACTATAGTTTTTTGTTTTTGCTTTCTTTACAGTGACATGTGGAATGAACTGTAAACAGCTGCCCGAGATAACTCTGGTCGTTTTTTGTACAGGGGGAAGATAGTGCTGGGGTACACTGAGGCTGAGCTGCGGGTGAGGGGCTCTGGCTATCAGTTCATCCACGCCGCAGATATGTTGTACTGTGCAGAGAACCATGTCCGAAGTAAGTAACCAAAAACCAGCTGTCAACCAAAACAGTCTAGTTCATTCAAAGATGGGGCTGAACACTTGTGCCCTGTGCAGTGCCTGAAAATACCTCATTTCCATTCTCTGCGAGGCGTTCTTCTGATTTGTTGCCTCGTGTAAACACAAGTTTTGATCAGCAGGTGGGTGGAGCTTCTGTGATCATAACCAGAGCTGTGTGACTGCGAGGATAATATCAGGAATTACACATCAGGAATTAAATCCATGTAGACATTGAGGGTTCTCGGGAGGGGCCGTGCTAACACCTGCTGCTCTCTGGCAGCAGCACCATGCTCTCCCTTGTTTTAAATGCACTTTAGAGCAACACGCAGCAACACTACACATGAGCGGGAGGAGGGAGGTATGGGGTCTTCACACACCCCCGTTCTCTGCTAGCCATTGGGGCGGGGGGGCTTTCTCCCTTTCCTATCCCTCACTCATGTCTGTCCCATCTGTAACATCTGAAAATAAAATATAATAAATAATAAAAACAAAGGTCGATCAAATGGACCAATACGGCAATGCCACGATGATCCATTTGGCAAAGTAAATCCATTGGGTATCCTTGTTGGTCTTCAGACAACAATTCTGACGGCTAAAGAACCAAATGGGACAGGCAAAAAAAAATAAGGAATTACACAACAGTAGGAAAGAACAAGTTGTATGAAATTGTGTAAAACAGACTGAAGCCTGAGCTCTCGGCATGTGTCTGTGTGTTACCCTCATGATGTGAAAAGCTGTGGTGTGTTTGTTCTTTGCAGGCATGTTGTTATTACCATGCCTGCACTACTGCTGCGGCTGATTTAGCCCATTTAGCAGGTTACATGAGCTGTTATATGTCTGCTTTAATACTGAAGAGAATTACCAGCTTGACAAACCTGACCGTGACTTCACTCCTTCACCTGCCCAAATTCCATTTTACCACAACCCAGCAGCCTGCCGAGCTCTGTTTCCTGTATGCGGTAAAACAAATTACAAAAGCCTTTAAAACTACAAAAATTATTATTTATTTACTTTCAGACATTTCATAAATTAATTAAAAAGGTCTTAATGTGTGCTACTATTGCAATTACTGCTGTATACGATTACAAAATTGGATAAAGAATAGTTAAAAAAACCCATAACATTCAACATGTACAGATCCAAAGTCTTCCTCCTCCTAGCGTCATTCCCGCTCTGCAGGGTCCGCTTTTCTGCAGTTTTTGTCACTTCTGACCACGTGCCCATACCATCGCAGTTGCGCTCCTTGCATCTTCTCCGTGATCGATGTAATGCCCAGCCGCTTTCGGAAGTCGGTGTTCATGACATGGTCCCATAGTTTCAGGCCCAGGCACCATCGCAGTATCCACATTTCCATTGTGTGAAGGGCCTGTTCGTGCTTTACAGTAGACGGCCAACACCCTGATCCATAAAGGGCCACAGGGCGCACTATGCTTTTGTAGATCTTTGACTTGAGGTGGGCAGGTATTCGTCGGTCGCACAGGACACCAGTGACTTGGCACCACTTCATCCAGACTGCATTAATCCTGGCTTGTACGTCTGGCAGGATGTTGCCGTCATTGCTGATCATCGATCTGAGGTACCGGAAGTGAGATACTTTTGCCAGGTCTTTCCCATCGATGCTGATGGTGCCGTCGGTTTGGGGGTCGGCTTCTAAGCACTTAGTCTTCTTGGTGTTCAACCTCAGCCCGTACTCACTCTGGCGTGTCTTCCATTGCTGTGTTTGGCGTTGCAGTTCCATTCGGGATTCATCTGCGAGGAAGACATCAATGGCATAGAGGAGTGTCCAAGGGCGGGGTGCTTGGAGGTCAGCGGTCACGGTGTCCATGCAGAGGATGAAGAGAAGCGGGGACAGCGCGGAGCCTTGGTGCACGCCCACGGTGATGCTGAAAGGTGGCGATGTTCCCACTGGGCTTCTGACTGTGCTGGTCGCGTTTCTGTACACGAGCTTGATCCAATCGACGTAGGCCTCGGGGACCCCGTGTGATCACAGAGAGTGCCAGATCAGGTCATAAGGGACTCTGTCAAAAGCCTTCTCCAGGTTGAGGAAGGCCATATGGATGGTCTTGGTCTTCTCCCGGTGCTTCTCCTGCTGCTCCTGCCGCATCCTTTGACGAAGCCACACTGGTTGGGCGTTACTGTGACAATTTCTCGCAGCCGGGCATCGATGATCCGCTTGAATATAGATCCAAAGTCTGACTTCCTAAAATGATTCTAGGATCAGGTCAGCAGCACACCACAGTGGGCTGAGCAGGTGATCCATATACTGCATGTTTTCCCCTCTACCCCTCCTCCGCTGTCTGCTCCACTGCACTGTCATAAAATAATAAATGCTAAAAATAAATAAATAACTTAATTTTTAACTAAATTCTAAAATATTATCAGATGTCACTAAATGAATAATGTACTAAACTGTGAAATGTAGCAACCCTACCAGTAACTTGCAAAGCCAAGCTGCACACGTGTTGTGTAGCTTTGTTCTCTCTAGAGGGAAATCACAAAAGCCAGCAGCTAAAAAAGCTCTCAGCAGTTGTGATACACAGCAGCCATGTGATGCTATATTTACAATTCAAATTAAACCTCTCATTTTTAAGTCTACCTGGAGTCTAGAGAAGCAGCTCAAGAACAACATGAATCGTTTTTGTTAGCAGCCTGGTCCCTGCCAGTTACTTTGGAAGCACTGAGTAATAAACGTGAAGTGGGAGTTGAACTAGACCAGTAGTTCCCAAACTACCGTACGCGTACCCTCGGGGGTACGCAAGTGGCTGTAGGGGGTACGCGTGGGTTGGGGTTGGAGTGGGGATCAAAAAAGCGTATTTTCATTTCGTGTTGAGCAGTCTGATGACCTGGTGAAAAAGCTGCAGACCCTCTATCCACAGGCCAGCAAGGAGAACAGTCCATCGTGAGGGTGTGACGAGTCACACATGATAGTTTTGGCTTGAGACAAGTAGCTCTGACTGTCATAGTGAGTGTGATGAGGACTCAGAGGCAGAAGGAGGTTTATCTAAAGGCAAGCGCTTTACTGAGCGGATACGTACCAGCATAAAGCAAAATACAAAACGAAACCAAAAACAAATGCAAACTTTCAACTCACGAGGAGCGAGAAACAGGACGTGGACTAACACTCTAACAAAGGACAAGAGGAGACTGAGACAATATACAGTCTACACAGGACGGTGATTAGGAGAAGCTAGGGAAAAGTACCGTATTTTCACGACCATAAGACGCACTGTACTAAAAGGCGCAGTCTCAGTTATGTGTGCCATTACTGTATTTAACACACACATAAGGCGCACTGGATCATAGGGCGCATACAAGTACCGTATGCGTATTTAAAAATAAAGCGGGAGCAAACCTGAGTTCGGTACCTTACTCACATTTTTATTACCAGTAATCGTCATCATCAACAACACACAAGCATACAAGTGTGCGTATTTAAAAATAAAGCAGGAGCAAAACAAAGTTTGGTACTCACATTTTTATCATCAATCAAACCCATCGAAGTCCTCATCCTCTGTGTCTGAATTGAACAGCTGCGCTAAATCTCCATCAAACATGCCAGGTTCACTGTCTTCACCGTCAGAGTCACTTTCCGTGCCGTGCGGCTCCTCGGAAATGATGCCGGCTTTTGCGAAAGCTCGAACAACAGTGCCAGCAGACATGTTAGCCCAAGCATCTACAATCCATTGGCAAATTGTGGCGTAACTCGCCCGGCGCTGCCTTCCACTCTTAGTGAAACTGTGGTCTCCACCGGTCATCCATCGCTCCCAGGCCGCTCGCAGCCTTACTTTGAACGGGCGGTTCACACCGATGTCCAGCGGTTGGAGTTCCTTTGTCAGGCCTCCCGGAATGACAGCAAGCTCACAGTTCATTTGCTTCACAAGTTTTTTCACATCGGCTGTGAGATGGGCACGCATAGAGTCACAGATTAAGAGCGATGGTGATGCGTGGAAAAAACCACCTGGTCTCCTTACATACACCTCCCTCAGCCACTCTTTCATCATTTCCTCATCCATCCAGCCCTTTTCATTTGCCTTAATGATGATTCCTGCTGGAAACTTCTCTTTAGGCAAAGTCTTTCGCTTAAAAATCACCATAGGCGGCAGTTTCTGTCCATTAGCATGGCAGCCAAGCACAACAGTAAAAGAAGACTTTTCATACCCCGTTGTGCGTATCGCTACCGTGCTGGTCCCCTTCTTCTCCACAGTGTGACTCACCGGGATGTCAAAAGTGAGCGGGACCTCGTCCATGTTTGTGATGTGGCTGGGCTGGATGTTTTTGTCGCCGATGTGTTTGCTGCAGTAGGAGCGGAAGATGGCCAGCTTTTCCTTATAATCCGCTGGAAGTTGCTGCGCTACCGTAGTCCTGGTCCGGATGGAAAAATGGCACCGTTTCATAAAAAGTGAAAGTGAAACTGCTTTTAGCCGAATGGTGACCGTCGAAACGCTTCTCCCGCTCGTTCTTTGCTCGATGATCCACCGCTCGAGTCTTTCCTCCAACTCGGGCCACCTCGCCTTATGTCCGCGGAAACTCAGCTGCGTTTTCTTGACCTGCCGGAGCTTGTTTTCTAGCTTCCTCCATTTGCGAACCATCGATTCGTTAATCTTAAATTCTCTCGCCGCTGCTCGATTTCCATGTTCCTCCGCGTAGCTGATGGCCTTCAGTTTAAACTGTGCTTCATAAGCGTGTCTCTTTGCCATTTTCAGGGTTGCGCCCACACTTCACCCTTTAGCGTTCTCATGGTGTTCTCTACTACGTCCTCCTTACAACACACAGGGCGCACTGCGCTATAGGGCGCGCCGT
>NW_024582644.1:211324-217596 GCF_018398535.1 Haplochromis burtoni | reverse complement strand
ACTTTTTGAAGAAAATCTAAGACTTTTAAGTGCGCCTTATGGTCGTGAAAATACGGTAGGTTTACAAGATGGTAGTAAGACCTGCTATGACCTATGTTTG
Organism: Haplochromis burtoni; assembly: GCF_018398535.1. Taxonomy (NCBI): domain Eukaryota; kingdom Metazoa; phylum Chordata; class Actinopteri; order Cichliformes; family Cichlidae; genus Haplochromis; species Haplochromis burtoni. The sequence continues at coordinate 217,496 of NW_024582644.1, read as the reverse complement.
GAAACAGCGGCATTGACAAGAAGACGAGGAAGAAAAGGGGAAAACTACCGAGGGTTTGTGTAAGTTCTCAGTCATGCAGGTCGTGGTAGTCTGGAATTTTAAAAAACTAAGGAAACTGGACTTCTTTAGGTTTGTGAAGACATTTCAGGTCTCATCCAAGAAGCTTCTTCTTGGATGAGACCTTATAAAAACAGCTGGTGAAGAGTCCCAGTTATTTATCTGAGGTATTTACTGAGGTTGTGAAGGTGGTTCTGAGGGCTGTTGATCCACTGTTGATCAGGTGTGTCATCACATGAGCCAAGGTGTGGAAAAAGACAGGAAAAAAGGCAGAAGAACTTTGGATGGAGTAGTTCATCCCAAGCACAAAACTCAAACACAGCCTAAGCAGCACAGTGTATGCTGTGCAGTGCTGTGAGCAGTGCTTGGACCTCTGCATAGGAGAAACCAAACAGCTGCTCCACAAAAACTTAGCACATTATAGAAGAGCCACCACAACAGGATAGATGTACACGTCTGTACAGATGCCATTAAAGAACAATGGTCCCTCTTTCAAGGATGCCAGGGTCCACAATATGGACTGAGGACACAGATGGTTTAGAGGGGAGTAGAGTAAATGGTAAATGTACTGACTCTTATGTAGAGGGACTCCATCTCCATTCACTGTGAGCAACCAGGCACGACCCCCGCTATCAAATACTCTAAAGATCACTTCCAGGTGCCTTGGCTCACATGATCAATGTTGGGTCAGCCACTCTCAGGGCCACCTCCTCTCAGGGCCACCTCCTCTCAGGGCCACCACTAGGAATTCAACAGCTGGGACTCTCCACCATTTGTTTTTATATCTGAAGAAGTCCATCGGATGAGAGCTGAAATGTCTTCACAAACATAAAAATAAGTCCAGTTGCCTTCTTTTTCAAGCTCTCAAGAAAACCACAGAGTAGAAACGTGAATGTAGTGTGACAGACGAGACGGTAGGAACGGACTGCAATGGAGTCATGCTCCGCTGTGGCTACCCCTGAAGGGGGAAGCCCGAAGCCCCTCCCTGAGCCTGGTTCTGTTGTTTTCCCTTCCCACTGTTGCCAAAGTGCTTGCTCAATAAAATTGAATTGAATTAAAGATGAAGGTAGTAGGAACTTTACCCTATAACTGATATTTTTCTGATATTCAGATATATACATGCTCCATAATATTGGACCATCTTCCTCAATAAGGTTTTTGCCTTATTTATTTGTTTGTGTTTCTGCTTTTAAGATTATGAATCATAATCTTTGTCTTATACAAACACCCACTATGAGCCAAATGGCAATCCTGTTAATGATATTTTATGTCCTTTGCAGATGGAAAATGGCTGCGTGCTAAACAGTACTTACCCAGGAGGTTGTGCCCTGCCTAACAGGAATGGATCTGTGCCTCCTACTATCCAGGTACCCAGCCCTGAGACGTTGCCTACACTTCCAGACCCACCAGCCACCGGCTTCTACCTCTGACCATCTGACCAGGGACAGTCATGTAGCAGGACACTGTGAATGGCCAGAAACATCCAGTGACTGGACCAGCCTTATACATCTACACACCACAACAAACAAAGCTGGAGAAACGTAGGCCGACATCTGTGTTGTCTGTTTTTGTCCTTTCATTTTGACTTTGTAATGTTGTGTCAGGGGAGGGGATCACCGAGTTATATTTTAAGTCATATTATCATATGAGTTCTTTGTTTACACTAATGCAGTTAAGAGCGCTTAGCTTGTTTTATTAAGTAAATATGAATTATTGGAGGCTGGGTTTTAGAAATCTGCATTCAGATACACCGTAAAACCAATGTGTTCTCATCCCAGGACATCAGATTCTGCCGTGCTGTCTTAGTATTGGTACTTTAATGCACCAGCATGGCTTCATTAGACACTGAGAACCAAGAAATCTGTTTTCAAGAGGAATTTACAAGTTAGCCAGCCAGTCTGTGGTTTATGTCCTCTTCAGGAGTCTGTGGTTTGCACTTTCATTACACTCAGTGATTCTTTGCCTATTCATTTCATACACATTATTCAGACTGAATCTACAGTTATATGGACCAAGAATTTGGCCACATCTCCTAATCTTAGAATTCAGGTGTTTTCAGCCCCATTTCCAGGGGTGTATAAAATAAAGCACCGAGTCATGCAGTCTGTCTTTACAACCATTTATGAAAGAATGGGTCATTATAAGGAGACACTGATTTTTTGCATGGCACTGTAAAAGGATGCTACTACTGCAGCAAGTCGGCTAGTGCAATTTCTTCCCTCCTTCCTACATAGATTTTATGATCAATTTTAAGGAGTTTTATTATTATTATTAAGTGGAAGCTTTTAGCAGCCGGAGCAGGTCAGCCACTAATGTGCCGTTACAGTGCTAAGGCATACAGTGTGTAAAAGTGTAAAGTCACTGATTTGCTTACTCAGTAACTCCGGCATTAATGTAAGCACAAAAACTGTGGCATGTGTTTCCATGGCTCCTGTAGGTTTACTGTGTAGGTGCTCCAGTACTAGATTATCCATGTAGAGTCTGTTATGTAAAAAAGGTCTGATCCATCCATCTATCCATCCATTTTCTGCCCATCTCTGCCCAGACCACCCTCCTCCAGCACCTCAATTCAATTTTATTCATACATCCTCAAATCACAACAAGATTCAAGTCAGTGCACTTTATTCTAATCCCCAACAATCATATGACCCCCTACAAGCAAGCGCTTTGGCAACAGTGGGAAGGAAAAACTCCCTTTTAACAGGAAGAAACCTCCAGCAGAACCAGGCTCAGGGAGGGGCGGGGCCATCTGCTGAGATCGGTTAGGGTGAGACACCAAGGTGTTTCCAAGAAATGTAATTTCTCCAGAGCATCGTGGATCTTCCCAGGGCCTCCTTCCAATGGGACATGCACTGAACATCTTGAGCATCCTGGTCAGATGCCTTAAGAGGGCAGTGGCTCTATTCCTGCTTTTTCCTGAATGGCAGAGTTCCTCACTCTATCTCCAAGGCTGAGCCTAGGCTCCCTTCAGAGAAAGCTCATTTCTATGTTGTATCTGTGACCTCATTCTTACGGACATGAGGTCACAGAGCTTGTGATTTAGGTGAACGTAAGGGCGTAGCTATAATTCAACAGCTTTGCTTTTACACTCAGCTTTCCCCTTACCATGACAGACCAGTACAGCATCTGCATCACTGTAGATGCTTCTCGAGCCTGTCAATCCAATCTCTTGGTCCACTCCCCCCTAAATCATGAACAAGACCCTAAGATCTGTAACTGCTCTACCAGGGGTAGTAACTCGTTCCCATCCCAGAGAGCCCTTTTCAGTCTGAGGACCATGGTCTTGAATTTTGAAACACCATTTCTTATCCCAGTTTCATCACACGTGGTTGTGAACCACTCCGGTGTGAGTTGGAGAATCTCAAGATCCTGTGACCACCACACCAGACCTCTTGGCTGCACCTAGAAATTTCGTCCATGGAAATTATGGACGAAATCGTGACAAACGACAGCAGTCCCTTTGTTCAACAGTCACAAAGAACGAGTCTGACTTATTGCCAACAATGGGAACTGGGCTCTGGTAATGGTTGTACTGGTTAGGCCACAGCAATGGGCCTGATACAATATACTCCCAAAGCATCTCCAACAGAACACACGGTTGAATGCCTTCTTCAAGTCCCCAGAACTCATATAGACTGTTTGGGAACTCCCATGCATCCTCAAACATCCTTGAGAAAATAAAGCGCTGATCCATGATCAGGATGAAAACCACCTCATGAATCTAAGGTTCCACTAACAGGCAGACGAAGTACCCAGGCTGAGGCTGAGAAGCATGAGCATCCTAAAGTTGGACCACACTTTGTGGACCCAGTCCTTGAAGATGGGAACCACCACCACCCCAGTCTTCCAGTCCAGAGGCACTGTCTCTGACTGCAACACAATGTTGCAGAGGTGTGTCAGCTATGACAGCACCACAACAGAGCCTGAGCCTTGACAAACTACCTCAGTGACCTTACTCCCAGTCCTCTTATTCTACAAGAAGCCATGTCAGTGGGATTGAGGAGATTCTTTGATGTGTTAGTTCAACTGTCCTCTGTTGAGGTCAGCATCCCCACTATAGTCCCATCCCCATTATATACAGTGTGGATGGAAACTGCTTTCCCCTGACAGTTTGCCAGGCCAACCGAAAGGCTTCTTCCATGGCCTCTCTTCTCCCATACTGAGTTTTTGCCTTGGCTACTGTCAGAGCTGCACTCTGGTTGGCCTGCTGGTACACCTGTTCCATGTACTCAAAACCAGTTTCAGTAACCAGGGATCAGACCCCCACATCCTTCCTCTTCTGTCTAACCTATGATTGCTGTGTTGTAGAATGCACAATCAGACAGGTTTTACATCATCTGTTTGAATGTAGGAAAAGCTAGAGGAGCTCTGGAAACCTTTATATCTCTGATAAATGCAGTTCTTTTCTGGTGATATGTTTATTGTTTCGTGTGATCTTTCCTAATATGACTGTGGTTTGCTTTGCTTTGTATCTGAATGCACCATACAAACGCGTGATTACAGGTGTTGGTACAGTTAAGTTTTGCTCATGCTACAGGAATGTACTTGTTAAGTGTTTATTGATTTCTTTGTTGAATGATTTTCAACAATGAGATTAATCCATATACATTTGAAAAAAAGTATAGAACATGAGAATTATTTCTAGAACTATCCTGCACTTTATTTCTTAAACCCACCTGATGCACACTGGTAGTGAAGGACACTGGGGGGTGGAAACCCTGATTTATGGGGTTCTTCCCATTTCTGACACGGTCTTATTTTGCTATACACTTCAAATGATGAGTCCTCACAAGCACAAACATGTCATGTTAGTGTAATCATTTTTATTTTTCTCCACTTGAATTGTTTGTTTCTTGTTGATTATTTTGACATTGAATTGAACCTCTCAAAGATTCGTTTTTTTATATGTGGTCACTGTTACAAGTTTACCTGACTCATTTGGAAGAAACCCCTTGTGTATTTCTCTATATATCAATGTCCTATGGGAAGTTCCTGATTGTTTGGACGTCCATATGTAAGATATTGTCTCTACCTAGGCTGCACTTACCCCTTCCTCCCTGCTCTCACCTGCTCCATAACATCTACTATACTATACTATGTACAAATGGAAAACTCACGATTTTAAGGGCAGAGCCTGATATCTTCATCTTGATATCATCTTGTTGTCAAACCAACCTAAAATGTGAAATATAGTCATTGACACGGGTGACAAATTAAAGGAAAAATTGACACCTGTAATGTGGGGATTATCGGGCATAAGGGAAGCCTCACATGTACAACCTGTTGCTCTTAAACCCTTAAATTCTAAGTGAATCAGACACTGCTGTCATTGGATAGTCCAGACAGACGGCTTCACTGTGCATGAAATCAGACAGAATTTACACATGGATGAATATAAATGGATTAGTGTGTTTCAGAAATTTGCCATCCTGCTAATAGTAGTCTATATGTGAAGTGTACATGTGTGGTGTGGTTGTTACGGTTATATTCAAGTAAATTAATGAACAATTACATTGAAATGTGCATTTGCTATAATTAGCACCAAATTGTGAACAAATTTCAGTAAGAGATCTTCTGTAAACAGAGCCACGTCATAATCTGCTCATTTACAGACGTTGTTGTTGCGTTAGACTGTTTGTACTGTGGAAGTTATATCAGTATTCAACCATGTTTTTGGGGTATTTACATATAACATAGTGAAGACACAAGGAGTTAGCTGGGGCCCCGGAGAAAACAGCAAACATAAAATAAGAGTGAATAAATCTAAACTACAGGCAAAAAGATTATGGATACAAATGCTCTTTTATTCACTGGGTAGGCAAAAACTGTAACTCATCAGTAAAGCTGCTTTTGTGTATGTGTATATGTGACAATCTCTACATGCAACAATAGAAATACGTGTTCTGTAGTAGAAATAGAAAATAAAAAACATCAGAGAAATAGGATGGACTGCTTCCATCAAGCCATAGTCCACCAGATGAATACAAAGTAGCTCTGAGTGATTCAATTCAATTTTATTTATATAGCGCCAAATCACAACAGTCGCCTCAAGGCGCTTCATAGATACAGAGAAAAACCCAACAATCATATGACCCCCTATGAGCAAGCACTTTGG
>NW_024582644.1:190114-209071 GCF_018398535.1 Haplochromis burtoni | reverse complement strand
ACCTTGTATGTGAGGAGCAGGATTTTGAATTCTGGATTTAACAGGAAGCCAATGAAGGCAAGCCACTTTTGAAGTGATCACTTTTATGTTTTATATCCTAATGATTGTACTCTCTTCCTGCATGGCAGCGCCCTAATTCATTGAATGGCTCAATCATTATTTAAAGCCTACTGTATTTTAATGAAGGTGGTATTCTTCCAGCAATTTTTAGAATTCATCCCTTCAAATAGCACCAAATAGGCCAAAACGGCATATATAGATTTTCCTTTAATTTGTCACTTATTGATATTTTCCACACAGTGTTTACCTTTGAAATGGTAGAAAATGATGAAACATGAGGTCTGTCATTTCAGGTCTACACAGTTAAAAAAAAAAAAAGAAAACCAAATGAAGTTAAAGATAGATCTTTAGTGGGCAGACACACTTCTGAATGTTTCGTGTACAGCATAAAATTACTCAGAAATGAAGATGAGTCAGATTATTTCATCAAGAGAAGATGCTGAAAAGAGATTTCCATTGTTCAAATAATGTTATTATTGATAGAGCTGCTGTTATTTTGACATGTTTGCGATGTGAAACACGTGGACGTTACATGTGACTCGTTTCTTTATCTTTCTTTTTCCCACAGCAAAAGTGTCTGCTCTATTCTCTATTTAATATGATTGATGTGACTTAGTGTGAAAAGATGTGTATTTAAAGTCAAACAAACAGGTATGTACATAGTTTTATGTCAAGTCACTTGTTTCACTATTTTTGAGACACCCAACAACCCCTTTGCTGGTTTTTGTGTTATTTTCTATTGTAAATAGTACTTTCATCACAAAGCACTCTGTGACATCCTGAAAATGGTGCCATATTACTGAACTTTTATTCTGTCTTTACCTAACCACGGTAATGTTACCAAGACATGACGTGCTGTAGATTATTTGGCCTGTGTCCTTTGTTTCAGAAGCATTTTTTCCTTTAAAATAAGGTTTTCTGTAAACACACAAACATCTTACAGACATGGAACTATGACCACTCATACATTTCTGTCTTTCAGCCCTCTAGTTTTGTATTCACATGAACAGTAGGGATGTCTAATGTCTGTCAATGAATTCTTATTGTGGACCCCTGACATTTAAAGGTGCTATACGTAGCATTTGAACAATAAATAAACCTGTACCACATTTAATTTGTGAAGCCTGTGTAATTACAGAGAACAAAGTAGCCAGGATTTGACCAAGGTGCTCCACAAGTGGCAACCTCTTTGTAAGAAAAATAAAGCCATGGCTCAAAGGCCCAAATCTGTAGTTCTCGAAGTGCAATGAAATAAAATCTGGTCTTTAAGTCTGACGTCATTAGCCGTGCCTGGGCCCAAACTCCACTGCAGGTCCATAAGTCACTCGGTCATTGCAGCATCAACGAGAGTTACAAACTGTCTAAATTCTTTCTACCACGTTGCTGCTTTACCAGGTGTAACAATTAAGTTTAAAATCCAGGCATCCATGAAAACCGAATTCATGAAATTTAACGGAGTTAGATGTTAGCAGGAAGTTAGCTCGCTAGCTTCCATCTAAATATAACACAGTGCTCAGTGTGCTTTTCATGGGAAATCAATGTCCTGACTGAGAGATTTCCAAAACAAATTAAGACGTAGAGCTGAAAAACTGGAAACTAAACAGCAGTGACATTTGTAGGGTTACTGAAGTTGGGCTAGCTGCTATATAATGATGTGCCAAGTGATCGCTAGCGACACAGCTATGTTAGCATAACATAAACAGTGAAGCTGGAGGATGAACGCTAACTTTTTTTCCACTTGATAAAAGTTAACGTGAGGGTTCCTGATGGTTAAGGACAAATGCAATCGCATGGCAGGATGCTGTAAAAAGACCAAACTTCAGTCAGGAGAACAACTGAGATAATCCATCCACAATACGAGGTTAGTCATTAATATACTGCTGCATGGGCTGGGCTGTAGTTACACCAGAAGGGTTTAAAAACTGAGCTTTAAAATGAACAGCGGTAATAAAAACTCAGAGGCCGACAGTGATCACTGACTGTTTTTAGGGGCTTGTGGAGATTCAGTAGAAAAAGATACAAAGTATTAAAACATGTTAAATACACAAAAGTCTTATTAAAGCAAAGCCGTTCCTTCCTTTAAAGGACCTTGAAAAGCTTATCCACTTATCACATCCAGATTGGACTACTGTAACTGCCTCTACTCGGGCCTCCAACACTCTTCTCTTTACCGGCTTCAGCTAATTCAAAATGCAGCTGCGCGTCTTTTAACAGGTACGAGAATCTATGAACGCATCACTCCAATTTTAGCCAATCTACATTGGCTCCCTGTTAAATATCGCATAGATTTTAAAATTCTTTTGTTCACTTTTAAAATTCTGAATAATTTAGCGCCCAGCTATCTTTCTGAACTCCTCCACTTATACAATCCCAACAGAGCACTTAGATCGTCCAATCACAGGCTCCTAGCACAACCTAGGTCTCGAATGAAGTCGAGAGGTGACCGGGCCTTTGCAACCGTGGCACCCAGACTCTGGAATAACCTCCCTGTTCATGTTCGTACTGCCGAGTCGATCCAGTCTTTTAAATCACGTCTTACAACTTATCTTTTTACTTTGGTTTTTGATTCTAACCAGTTGGCTGTTCTAGCTTGTTGTGTTGTTACGTATTGTTTGTCCTGTTTCATTGTTTGTTTTAATTGTCTCGAGTTTTTACTGACTGTGAAGCACTATGGTCAACACTGTTGTTTTAATATGTGCTATATAAATAAATTTTGATTTGATTTTTTTGATTTATTAAACATTAAACGCAGAGTAGTTCAGGTCTGGAAGCAGGATTCGTCACATCATCACTTCAAGACCGGATTGAAATGAAAGAACACCAGGGTGGTGTGTGCTTACAGGACATAATGTTCAGTGTGAGATGGCAGCATCGTGCCGGTCCATCTGCGGCCCTCCTCTCAGTGCTCAGTGTGCTTTTCATGGCAAATCGAACACAAGAAGACTAAATGGTACCATTATATGTATGTTTTCATTCTGAATGTGGAAATGTTGGTCTTTTTGATTTTTTTCTACTATAAATACATTTTATTTCTCTACAGGTAACACTGGCCATCCTCCTAATTTTGCATACTTAAAAGAAGTGTATTTAAAAAAATAATCAGAGCATAGGAACATTGTATGAACATCTTATTTTAAAAAACCATCTTACTTACGCCTCAAACAAACAACGTCATTGAAAGGTTTATGAAATTATTATGAATGGCAGCTAATCGAGTTTGGGGCTGGAACTTAACCGCTGTATTTGCAAACATATTTCTCTATTTTTAAAATGAAATTACATACTTTATTAATCTCCTGTAGGGAAATTCCTCTCTGCATCTAACCCATTCACTCAGTGAGGCAGCGGACAGCCACCAGTCCAGCGCCCGGGGAGCAGTGCATATGCACGGTACCTTGCTCAGGGGTACATCAGAGTGGCCGTTTGAACCTCCACTCTTCCCATCATGGGGCGAACGCTCTACCTACTGAGCCATCTCCTCCCGTTTCAGTTAAGTAATTGTTGGGCCTTAAAGACATTAGACCCCACTGACTCAGAGACCAATCACTGCGAACAAAGCAAGACCACACAGCGCTCTTTGTCTTTTACTTGCTGCAAGGGGAGTCCGGTCAGGGTCTTAGAGGTGTAAGCTCTTCACCTGATCTCAGCCAACTCCGAGTTCCAGCCTCCCCTCACAGTCCTTTTATTGACAACCATAGTTACACAAACATCTCAATAATCATGTGACAGCTAAGGCACTCAGTGATTAGCTGTGATTATGTTTGAGCTTTTCATAACAGCAGCTCCTTCAACTCCAAAGCTAACAGCATAGCATGTCGTCAGAGATGACTCATCGAGGCTTTGTAATATCAACACCTAGATGTAGATGATCAGGCTGCTAAGTTAAGACTTTAAACCAGACACTCTTCTTTCCAAGCCCCTTAGACTACGATGGCCTGGAGGACTGAGAACCTTTTGTGAAGGTCACTTGAAATCTAATAATTCATTTTTCATGGATTGAAGGAATCTGAGACCATGGTCGTCAGCCGGAAAAGGGTGGAGTGCCCACTCCGGGTCGATAACGAGCTCCTGCCCCAAGTGGAGTTCAAGTATCTCGGGTCTTGTTCATGAGTGACGGGAGAAGGGAGCGGGAGATCGACAGACGGATTGGTGCTGTGGCTGCAGTGATGCGGACGCTGTACCCTGAGTGTAAAAGCAAAGCTCTCAATTTACCCATCTACCCTCACCTATAGTCACGAGCTGTGGGTAGTGACCGAAAGAACGAGACCGCGGATACAAGCGGCGGAAATGAGCTTCCTCCGAAGGAAGGCTGGCCTCTCCCTTAGAGATAGGGTGAGAAGTTCGGCCATCCGGGAGGGGCTCAGAGTAGAACCGCTGCTGCTCCACATCGAAAGGAGCCAGCTGAGGTGGTTTGGGCATCTGACAAGGATGCCCCCTGGGCGTCTCCTGGGTGAGGTGTTCTGGGCATGTCCCACCAGGAGGAGGCCCCGGGGCAGACCCAGGACACGCTGGAGAGATTATATCTCTCGGCTGGCCTGGGAACGCCTTGGTATTCCCCCGGATAAGCTGGAGGAGGTGGCTGTGGAGAGGGAGGTCTGGGCTTCTCTGCTTGGACTGCTGCCCCCGTGACCCGACCCCGGATAAGAAAATGGATGGATGGATTTAAGAATACATTTTTGTCCCCACCATTGCCACAAAAATAAACCAGGAAAATCAGTAAAGACAAGAATATGTACACCTTTTGTAGATCTTCCATGAATTCACACGTATGAGTATCTGAAATCATTTACACACTGAAATGCCTGAATACACATTTTTCAATATACAAATGCAGAATCAGTTCAAAGTTGGAAAACACCATTTTAACCATTATTACTGCTACAGTGGAGATCCAAGCTGATGACATCAGAATTATGAAATAACATGGAGCAAACAAGGAAAAAGCTCATTGTGCATGTTATATTCTTCACTGTGATCTTAGTGCTCTGACAGCGTCGGACAATCTCTGGTGGAGGGTTAGTCGATTGTCCTTTATGTGGACATACGTGTCATTTCTTGGATGAATGATGCAGTAGATACAACTCTAGTTCAAATAAAGTTAGTCTGCTGTGTAAAATGGAAATAACAGAATGTGATGGTCTGCAGATCTCATAAACTCGTGTTTTATACACAATAGAACACAGAAAGCATACAAAATGTTTAAACTTTTAATAAACACAAGGTCATTTTGAATTTGATGGAAACAAAATGTCTCAAAAAATGTCCTTTGCTGCTTAGCATCTCTCCTCTTAACTACAGTTCGTACAGGTTTGCGAGCTGAGGAGACCAGTTGTTGGATTCATTTTGAGACTGGAATGTTGTTTATTCTTTAAAAAAATGTTCTTCCATTGCCCATTGACTCCCATGCTCCCTGCTCCCAAGGAAGGACCAGTGCCACAGCAGGATTTGCAGTTTCAACAGCAAAATAGTTTAATTTGCTGTTGAAACTAGAAACTAGAAAGCATCAGGGTGGGCACAGCCAATTCTACATAAGAAATAACTAACTTAGCTACCACAAAGAAGCCAGAGAAGTAGCCACACATACTCAGAAACCCACGGAGTTGTTGATATTTCCTCGCACAGGACAATCCAAAATGTTCTGAACCGTGGCCAACAAAGGGACCACAGAATGGCCAATGCCACAGCAGGATTTGCAGTTTCAAAAACTGAATAGTTTATTTTCATTTTGGGTAGAAAACATCTGAGTGGGCGCAGCCAAAACAGCTCTATTCTCCTAATTTAAGTCCCAATTTAAAGCTGTCCCATTCAGTCTCCAACCTATGGTCAGCTTCCATCTGCAAAAAACGGCAGGAGAAATGAAGACCATCCCCTCAGGCTGTGGAGGAACTAATACAACACACAACATTATGACCTGGGTCATATCTATTAGTGTTAGCAACAAACACATAGCAACCTCTTACCTGAGCACTTGCCTTGTATGTCACACTTGTGTACTTTCTCTCCTCTCATGAGACCTCCAGATCACTTAGCATTAAATTGTAGTTTTAAAAGGAAAACAGGAAGCTGCAAACGCAAAGTGTCCAAAGACTGTTTCTAATACCCAGAATGCGTTAACATCTGTAACATCTGTCTTAATCAGAAAACAGTAATGCCCACATCCAAAATTCAGATCAACATATCTAATGTGGGATATTGTCATATACCATAGTGCTGCTACATCAGTGCTTCCAGCGACTGCACCTCTGACAGCTTTGTGGAAATCAGTGCAAATGACTAATTGCACAGTCGCTCTATCCCTGAGGTCGCCAACAACCCAGACCTTATCATCATTAACAACCATTAACCAAGCTTCCACATTTATTTCAACATGATGTTTTTGATACTTTTCGACATTAAATCCAAGAGTTTCACATGGAAAATTCTCAAATCCTGGAATACTTGTAATTAAAGTCATTATTACTGTTCTAACTGAAGATAACTCCTATTAAATGACATTTTTCTGTCACAGTCTGTGGGTCTGATGCAACTGCGGAGCCAGCTGATCAGGGTCTGAGGTGTTGGAAGTCACCCATTCTTTTATTTTCAGATTGTTAATGAGTATATGGATGTGTGTGTGTATGCACAGGCACACATATGTATAAATGTAGATATATACATCAAGATAATGTTTGTTACTAGAGATTTTCCATTATTCTTTTTTATGCCATTTGACTTCATCCCATTACCCAGCTGTCTATCCTGTCTTCTTCTTTGTTTGTCTTTATCTTATAACATGTTTCCTTTGTCAAAATAAATAAATAAATACAATAAATGACAGTGCATTTTTTTCACATTATGACAGAATTTACAACACTCCTTTATGTTCAAAGAGTAGTTTGAGCTAATGATGCAACGAATCAGCAAAATCTGAAAAACTCAAATATAATATTTGCACCCAAAATATAATAAAGACTGAAATTAGCATAATATAGCGCATTAAACCTTTATTTGAATAAAGTACTCAAGTAAATGGATTCATTACATTCTGTCTGGTGTTGGCAAAGCATTGTGGCACTATTTCAAAGGTTACTTGGAAATCAGACTTATGTCAGTTGTTTGTGGTCTCCTTCCTGAAAACACTCCACAGATTCTCTTAAGGTGGACGGTCAGAACATTGACTGCAGCCAGGTGCTGCAAGTCCTACTGGGAAAGGAAATCATCTCCAAAAGCTTGTCAGCAGATGGAAGCATGAAGTTCTCTAAAATATCCTGGACACACACACACACACACACACACACACCAGCATATGTCATGTCACCCTAAATCATCACAGGGTCTTGAAACGACACCGTGGACGTCAAACTCCTGCAGTTATCTACCTCTCTGCTCACTCTCGATCAGCTACAGGCTTTTCACATGTTCATACAGACCTACCAACAATCAGAGATGTCACTGAACACAATATGCTGTAGTTGCTTATTTGGAAAAGGCTGAGGTCGGTCAGGGCCCCTCTGGGGAAATCAAGTGTAACCACAACTCATGCCACAGGACTATTATACAACAGCCTAGCTGTTACACACAGTTTTGTCCACTAGATGGCGCTATATCACAGTGAGAGTTCCCAGCAGCTGGGACTGTTAATGTGATGTGTTTGAGGATGAGAGGCAGAGATTGGCAGGAACATAAGAATTGATGGTGGACGAGGCAAAGTGGTTAAAGATCTGTGCACGATCATGAAGTGTATGCCTTCCTCATGCTTTACACTGAATATTATCCCCAGAAGCCTTACAGTACATGTTTGTTACATGTATGTTCATTAGTTCTATATATGTATGGGGGAAACACCTGACAGAGGCTCTGTAATGCTGTGGTTGAGCTCGACCTGCACATACCTGTTCCCATACAAATCTTTATAAATAATTCCAAATCTATCAGCATGTTACACAGTGCTCTCCGTCTCCACTGTCTGAAATGTAATGAAATTTAGCCCAAATATATAATTTTGTTCATGGAAGAATTGTAGACATATATCAGAAATATACATACTGCTGTTGATTTCATCACTTAGAAAGAAACGTGTTTTTAACTTTCAATGGAAGTGACCATTCAAACAGAAGACAGGGTGTGAAATATAACTGATGAAGATGGAGGGTGAGGCAGACAATGCGTGCAACAAGAGTCTGACACATGCAGCAGAGACACATACGGTGTCTCCACGAGGGTGGCGTCAGATTTATGCTGGAAAGTTGCTTCTCCTGTCAGTGACAGCCAGTGCACAATGCAACGTGATTGCCTGGATAAATGCTCAGACTGGCCATTAAGGCTAGAAATGGTCCACAGTGGTCACCGCTGGCTCATTGCTGATTTTACTGCTGTGGCTCTGGAGGTCCAGCGGGTGGCCCATTACTTCGACCCCTCGCTCTGCGTGTTTGTGAACAGTGCACGCCTCCTCCTGCGTGCTACATGTATATAATATAAAATGCAGCATATATGTTTAGAACTACTGCATCACCATCGCACTGCTATTTGGAAAATAGTGAAAATGTGATTTTTGATTTATAGATCATGCCGTGTTAATTTCAATCATTCGAACGCGCAGACGAACCCGTTAATAAAGGTCAATGAACTGAACTGGAGAGACAGAGGGAGGGAGGGGACGTACGGGGAGAGGGAGGGAGGCAGAGAGACCCTGGCGGACAGAAGCAGAGAGGGAGGTTGGACCGGGAACAATAGAGAGAAACGAAGCCTACCCTGAACACCAAACAAACCGAGAGGGCGACAAAAAGAAAGCAAACCACATCGGGTGATGGAGGGAGAGCGAGCTAAGCGAAGGACATGTGAGGAATAAAGACGCGAGGATCTTTCCCGAGCGGTGGGCTTTATTCCCGTCTTTCTTTGTCACTGGATAGTAAAACGGATTCCGGTATGAACCCAGCAGAAGCGGCCGAGGAGGCGCCCAGCGACCCCGACACTGATGCCTTCTACAAAACAGGTAGGAAGAGCGATCGGAGCTGATCTCTCCAAATCTAAGACAAAAGCATCACACCCGAGATCAATTTGAGCCAGAGCCGCCCGAGCAAGCGCACGAAAGCAAGAGAGCAAGAGCAGAAATGTGCAGAAAATCAGCTGGAAGCTGCACTAGCAGATGGGAGGCAGCTGCAAACATTCTGCTTCAAATAAGCAGAAACGTTGCGCTGTTTGAGGCTTTTATGCGGATCTACAGTGTCATGTTGATTTCCGTGCGTGTGTTAGCTGATGCTGTGGGTCTACAAAAGAAGGAAGAATCATGGTGGGATCACATCAGATCAGCAGCTGAAAGGCTCAGGAAAAAATGTCCAGCATGCTACAAATGGCAGTTTGTGGGAGAAGACTGTGTTTGTGCTGATACATGGACAGAAGGCACAAGATCACTGAGTCCAAATAACTGGTCTGCAAGCACATGCTGTCATCATGGAGACAGCTCATTACAGTGTCATTACATTATACTTCCAAAGTGTTTTAAGATCATTAAAAAAGCAGACAGCAGATCATTTCTGGTATCTTTTATGACGCTAAAGGCTGAAGCAGATATTAGCAGAACGCCATGGCCACCTCTGATTATTACATAGTGAATCCTGATCCTGATCTCTGCTCAGCTTTGACAAGATCTCCAACACCACTGGCTGAACTGCAGCTCCAAGCCCTCCACCATGTTTTACAGTTAGTTGTTAGACACTTGCTGTTGTACGCCGAACACGCTGGATTTAAACCTTCATGAGATCTGCTGCCGTGGCAGTCTTTTCTTCTTGTTTCTTTTCCTAAAGAATGACTTGTTGACGGAGGCGTTTCTATTGAGACCAGGCTGCATTTGTTACCTGTTAAAGTTCAGGTGCTGGTTGCTGGGTTTGGGCCATTAACTCAGCTTTCATCACTCTGAATTTCTTGGCTAGCTTTGCATGAACTCAGTTTTATACCAAACAAATCACAACAAGGCGCTTAGCATGCTGTTTGTGGAGAATCTCACAAAGAGCTGAACTTCTGTTAGCAGTATGATGCAGTTGTTTCCATCCTGGATGCAGATTGCATTTACTATAGTGCTCCTGTTCTTTAATGCAATAGAAATCCAACCAATGCTCATGTCTGCTCCTGAAAAGCTGTATCGCTCCACAGTTTTCCTTCTCCTGCACCTGAACTAAATTCAGCTGATTGTTTTAGAAGTGCACAGGAAGGAAACAACCATTATTGTTTCCTTTTTTATCTGCCTGGTGTGCAGTTTGTGCTTGTCAAACTGGGTTATCTTTGGAATATTTTATAGATTCAATTGAAGAAATGGGAATCAATTATGGGATTTTTGTGAGCGACTGTCCGAAGAAAACGTTTGAAAGACATCCATAAAGCCCGGACAATAATTGCTCCAGACCACTTTATAAAATGAAAGTCTTGGAAGTAAACTGAGGGCTGGCTGAGACTTTTGCACAGTACTGTGTGGCTTCAGGTGTGTGACACAGTTTCCCACACTGGGATGTGCCACATGCTGGGGTGCACTCAATGAACACCAGTTTTGGTACCAAGAGAACAAGTCATGTAAAGATGCCCGCTATGCGGCAACACTGGCCTTATTTACCGAGACAACACGTATGTCAGAGCGCTCGTTTACAGTTTACATGCCAACGAAACTCCTGGCTGACCCCCTCCATACATCACTGGATATTAGATTTTCTCACCATCTGCCCTCAGACTGTCAGGCTGAGCAAGTACATATCCTCCATCCTCCCTCTGAGCACCGGAGTCCCCAGAGGCATAGTGCTGTGCCGCTTTCTGTATTATCCATAGCCATTCGCCATAGTCATCATAGCCACGGAGGACACCGCTGTACAGCACGACATGTCATTTCTCACATGGCGACACATGAGGCTGATGTAAAGATGTAAAAGCACTAAAACAGTTTATTGTGTAATTTAGGAGTTTGGGACTCTGGATGCTTGAACGCTGACAAACTGAGTAGCTGCTGTTTCTGATGCCCTGGTGTTTTGTCAGTGTTGGATTCAAATCCCTGTTTCTATAACAGCATGTTGTGTTGTGAAGTGTAAACGGTCACAGGCAGAGCCAGAACAACCTTCTTCTTCGTGATGTTGAGGCTCTCTCGCTGATCCTTATTGGCTCGTTTCTGGAATAGTTTGGGAAAAATTAAAAAATTGGTTTCTCAGTTTTAACTTCTCAACAAAGTTAAAACTGCTTAGATACTCATTTAGCTTTTACTATTTAAACATCAGAGCGTAGTCATCCTTTCTTTTGTGAGCAATAAAAAACAAGTATTTGGGCTAAACTGCATCTCTGTGTCTGAAGAGTTGTGAAGATCTTTGTCCTGTAGGTGTCAGACTGTTAGACTGACAAGGACAAAATCAGAGATGGCGCTGTTCCACTTCATTTCTAAATCCAGTTCCACTTCTTATTCTACCAGTAAACTGCTCGTACATCATGTTTCTGTCTCTAAAAGACAAGAAATTATCCTTTAAACCTGGCGCGTGTCTAAAATGTCCTTTGCATCCATGATGGCTTCGTGTTGGGGGCTGGATTCAGTCTGCTGTCAGACATGTGAGCCTCACGGTGATTCTACAGCTTTTCTTTGTTTAGTTTATTGAATGAGGGAACAGTATGAAACAAACCCTCAATAAATTCTGTTTTCATGTATCAAGACTTAATAAAATCACCTGACACGACCAGTTCTTACAACAAGTGACATATTACATCCTGCTGTTATTGAACAAAAATGGAAACAAAACTAAAAGTTTACTAAGAGGGTGTGCAACAGCCGGCTGCTGCCCATCAGTCAGGGAGGGCTCGCGCGGTCGCTTCCAAACCACTCCACAGTGAGAATGATTATCCACCAGTGGGAAAGTTCAACACAGTTTCCAGTCCTATTACAAACAGTGTAAGTGCTTGTGTTGTTATAAAGATTATAAGTGCGGCTGCACTGATGTGATGTGAGGCTTTGCTGCATCTGCACTCGTCCATCCGTTCCCGACAGTGTAACGTGCAACGGTTACACGCACACCTCAGGGTTGCAGGGCGGCTGGAGCCTGTCGTAGGCAGGCTGAGCTGCAGGGCGCACAGGTTGTCACAGGGATAACTGCAACAGCACGAACACGACTGCTTTGTTTGCAAACATTAATACTGGCGTCAGATTACACATTCATCTGCTCTCACGTTAACATCATTCAGTTAAAGACCAAATATAAGGTTTGATATTACCACCGAAGCACCATTAGGTATTTCTGTTTCTATACATTGTATAATGATAATTGTAATATAATTGTACTATTATGTGTCACAAACCACACAGGAAATATAATTATGGAGATAATTAGTCCAGTTAGCAACTCTTCCTATTTAGAGATCATCAAAATTATTAGCAAAATGTGAAAAGTGGCTTATTTCTGTTACTTATTGACAGTTTTATTATTTTTCCTTTGGGAAGGAAACAAAACAGGGAGGAGAAAATGGAGCATGTCATAGTAGCAACCTAGGCTGCACTCATATCTCTACACATCACTGTACATGCTGCTAATAACAAAATAATGTACTTTAATAAAATACTCATGACTGTTTTTGACTGTTCACAGGTTTTAAATGTGATTTTTAACTTTAGTCTTTTCTTGTATCTGGTTGGAAAAAGCATTTCGCTGCCTGTTGTACTGTGTGTGTCTGTGTTTGTGACAAAAATGAGTTCTCAAGGAATGAAGCCATTAGCTTCATATGTACTAGTACATATGAAGCTAAATACATCCTCTAAGACAACATTGTCCCGGAGTCTTTGTAGTTTTGTAAATGACCAAAGCAGGTGAGAGCGCCTGACGTCCGCCCACGCCATCTCTACCTGTGCCGGGTCGTTGCTAATAGTTTCCCTGTGCAGTGTAATAAGGAGGCAGATTAGGTGATTCTGTCCATCATTTGTAATGATCTGATGATTGCTGTGTCTCCTACGTGCCAGTCACTCTGACTCTCTTTGGGGTCTCACAGGTTTTAATCTTGTGTGAGGTTGAGCCTTTCCCAAATGTAGTTTCTTATCGTTCCATCTAGTCGTATACTCTGGAGAGCATGAGCAGGCCACGTGTCTCATTTAGGCAGCATAATAATAAACTGTGAAATTAGGCAAAGCTAACCCACTGTGTGTTAAATGTGACCCCAGGTCTGCCTCCTGCCCAAAGGAACCGAGACATCATCTCCTCCCTGTCAACAATGACAGCGTTCCCACCTGCTTATTTCTGTTTACTCACTTGAAGTTTATTTCAGTTCAGTTTTTGGGTGATTATGATACCCGGCCATCGTATTGATTTAGATTCACTTCACTTTATATTTCTGTCTGATAACCTTGTAGGGTGTAAAGTTAATGGGCAGAACTGGGATTTTGGAGCTTTTCTTTCCTCATAATGGGGTAATAATAATAATCGGTCCTTTGTTTTGTTTCTATCCTATCGATGGGAGGTCTGATGGACGTTTTTAACGTGTTTAATGCTGTCTTCATAATGTTTCAGAATAATCTTTGAAGATTTATTCGACTTCCTGTGGTTCATGGATTAAATAAAGCATCTCTAATCTTACTTGTTGGTCTGCGTTGGGATCTTGATCAGATTTCTAGGTTTGTTTTGCAAATCTCAGTTTCAAAATCCAGTATTCGTTTTAAATTTCTCTTTTTTTTTTGTGACTTTGCTTAATGTTTTCACCAGCTTGTCATATTCTGCTCTCCTCACCTTCCTGTGTAGGCTCTTTTCTCTTAGTGGCTTTGTCTGTATCCCACACAAGACTTGGACATATTGTCCATTTCACTCTCCCTAATGCCACCTTTGATTTCCTTTATAGCTAATTTGTTGTTTCGGATACTAATATTAGGCCTCCTTTATTTATGTTATTCGGATGAATCGTTACATAAACGAGCGGCCCTTTACTCTGAGTGAACTCAGTTAAATAACGAGTGGAGTTTTTTTCTAAAGCATGCCTCCAAAATTAAACATGCTCGTCAATGAAGGACCAAGATTGTCTGTCACTTTCTGACAGCTGTGACGAGCCTATGCAAGCTGTCAACAGTCCTACTTTTCCTGCCTCACGTTTCCTTAAACACGTCAAAGTTAAGAGAAGAGGAAGTCAAAGTGGCCGTTCGAGGTCTTCTCTGTTTGCGCAGTCGTCGGTGGCTCCTTGACCTGGACCCCAAGTCTTCCAGCTCTTTGCATGCTTCCTGCACACCGGTGCATATTTTTCCACAGCATTTGGAAACATATCCTCCTTTAATGCTCTCTTTATACCAGAGTGTTCTCTGCTGTCTTCTACAGTTTGGGATTTGCAGTCGTGACTGAAGTTGCCCACGTGAATCTTCTCCTTATTCCAAGCTGCTTTCAGAACCATGTGTTTGGCTATAAGCTCTTGAAGGTTAACACTGTTCTTGGGGGAGCACTGGGTCATGGTTTGTTTACTGGGGACAAACCATGAGGTATTTTATTTTTAGGTCAGGGTCCTGTGGTAGCTGGAGCTCAGTGCTCAAGAAAGTCTCAATGAACTGTAGCTCCAAGTTTCCCACCTCCCCTCCTCTGCTCCAAAAATATATGTGCTGTTTCTTCTTGACTATATCAGTAAGGTTGTGTTGCTTGGCCCTCTTCAGCCCCTCTACCTGTTCCATGTGGGTCTCAGCTTCTTCTGCTTTGCTTCATTGCTGATTATTTGTCCTGTGTGTTTAATTTTCTATTTAACTCTTCATTGTCTCATGGTTATTTCCACCATGCCATACTTCTACTACCGTTCCATGCCGCTTCTAGCTCGGTCCACTGTTGTGTTGTGGTGCTTTTCTATTCATTGGCTTTTACAGAGAAAAATGTCATATATGAAAATAGCTTGAAAATAGTTTTTTGTGAGACTTAAACTTTGTATCTGGACAAAATAATATTTTGAAGAATTAAGAATCTTTAACACTCTAAGGCACAGCCGTACAGTACAGTGGAATGTTATGCTAATCAGCAGTTTATAAATAGGATGCTCAATTATCAGACGGAAACAGGAAGTAACACAGATGCATTCATACCTACACACATGCAATCAGAGAGCAGTGTCTGAGTGTTTATCAGATATCTGACGCCAGCTGTCTCTCAATAGCTGCTACTGTTGCTATGCTACCAGAATAATAGCAACTTTGTATGTATTTATTAACATAACAGCAGAACTTATGACGTCATTCTGCTCTTTGTTTTACAAACACATGAAGCACATGAAGACCAGCTTCTGTAGCTACGTTGTTAAAAGCAGCAGCACAACATTCTTGCTGAATGACAGTTTTTATGTCAAGTCTGCTTCTTCATGCTGACACACTCTACCTATTCACACCAGACCCATTCCCACTATGCTCCTCATATTCCAGAAGCGAGGAGTCGAGCGAGCACTTGTATGCATGAGAAGGTAATTAGAGTTAATTTTCTCAGCTAATCTGTCTGTAGCCATGGAGACGTTTAGAAACGATAAAGGGTGGCAGCTGCTCCAAACAAAGTTCACTTGGAAATTTCAGTAAGATCACAGATAGCATAATGTAGCAGCGGTTAGCTTTGTCACCTCATAGCCACACGGTTCCCTCAGCTTTTCCAGTGTGATTCTGCTAGTTTACTGGTCTGCTCCTTGAGAGCATCTCAGTAAATTATTCATTTTAGCACAATTGCTCAGCACCAAGATGGTTCCTTTCAGTGTTGAGCTGGAAGTATACACACAGAATTGTGTGTAATGCCAGGAAACGGGAAGTTTCTTTGTTTTAATAGACACACTTCACAGTTTGTGCGTCATGATCATTTCCACTTGTTGCAAGCAGCCTTTACCTAACAGTGATATCATCAGTGATAACTGTGGAGCCGCCACCAAGGCATAATAAACCACGCCAAGAAAATTATAGACACTACAAACTGTTTAACATTATAGATGGGCATAACTGATGCTGTCTATTTCAGGCTTTTATGCTGTGGTATTATTAATAGCAACTACCTTAATAATATCAGACCACTAATCAGCTCGTTTATTTTTTAAAATACTCTTTTTTGGCATTTTGCCTTTATTGGACAACAAATTGTCCATGGGTCAGACTCAAACCTGCCACCCTGCTGGCCATGTGGCACGTGGGCGCCTGCTCACCCAGTGAGCTAAAGCTACACGCATAACCTGATAGTTAAAGGGCTAACGTTAAGGTGTAACTTTGTAATAGTTATAATAGATGTTTTTGATCTGTAACGAATTTAAGAATGAAAAGACACTGTGTGTGTGTGTGTGCGTGTGTGTGTGTGTGTGTGTGTGTGTGTGTGTGTGTGTGTGTGTGTGTGTGTGTGATACAGATACATTACATGGGTGAATGAAGCTTCGAGCCAGGTGAACCTTGACTATAAGCACTTTGAGAGGGGTCAGAGTTTATGCTCAGTGTTTGACAGCCTGATGTCAGGGCTGCTGTTTAAATCAGTTTTGACTTTACTGAGTTTTTTCTTCCGTTCATTTTCCATCTTCTTCTGATAGTAGTACTTGTCCTGATCTATGGAAAGGACAAATAAGGACAAAATTAGCCATTGCTCTGTTGTTTCTTGTTCACCCTTCTTAAATATCTTCAGTGTCGAAGAGCAGAACAATTATGGAAGATCACACGTTTGGTTGTCCATTGAAAATATTGTAAAGGACTCATCCATTCCTACAGTGAGAAAGTGAAGGAGGCTAGATCTTCTTATCTCAACAATCTTGAGAAGAATAATCCTAGCGTGTTATTTGGCACCATTAACAGCAAAGTATCTCATAGACCTCAGCACGCTCTGGTCATCCTCTCATCAACTTATGATGAGAGGATGTACCTCGCAATTGCCAGAACATGACGGGCTTGAGATCCAAAATCTCCTTAACTTACAACACTGATGCTCTTTACAAGAAAGGTCAGAGCAGACTCATCAGGAAGGCCAGCTCTGGGATGCCCCGTGCAGGTGGAAGGAGACAGAAGAACAAACATAGCATCAGTCATGGACGATGTCTCCCAGCCCACACATGAAGCTCCTTCAGTGACACACTGCTGCATCCTTGGTGCACAAAGGAGCAAGGATGCTCTTTGCTCTTTTTAATAAATGTTTCTTATGCTGTAAATGTCCCCTGCACAGTCTCTTATTTTATTGTTTTTAATTTTCTAGTCTTTACTTTTGGGTGAATCTGCATGCTCCATCTGCCCGTCACTGCTGGAACACCTGAATGTCCCCAGTGAGGGACAATAAAGGATAATTCTATTCTATTCTATTCTATTCTATTCTATTCTGTTCTATTCTATTCTATTCTATTCTATTCTATTCTATTCTGTTCTATTCTATTCTATTCTATTCTATTCTATTCTAACTTCCTCTCCTTTAGAAGATTTCCCTAAGTGGCAGGAGTCGTTTACTTTATTCCCTCATCATCCTCAGTACAGATATTCTGTTTCCTGTCTTTGGAGTGTTACAGGTACAACCACACCCAACATCCAAGGATTCAGTTCAATTCAATGTTATTTATACATTGAATCACAACAACAGTCGCCTCAAGGTGCTTTTATATTGTAAGGCAGACCCTACAATAATAGATACAGAGAAAAAACCCACAATCATATGACCCCCTATGAGCAAGCACTTTGGTGACAGTGGGAAGGAAAAACTCCCTTTTAACAGGAAGAAACCTCTGGCAGAACCAGGCTCAGGGAGGGGCGGGGCCATCTGCTGTGATTGGTTGGGGTGAGAGAAGGAAGACGGGACAAAAGCCTTGTCTAGGATGAGCTTGTGTGTCCAGCACATCCCACAGCTGCTCAACTGGATTAAGATCTGGGGAATTTCACTGCCAGGTCACACCTTCAACCATTCCTGAACTATTTTTGCTTTGTGGCAGGGAACATTATCCTGTTGGTATCCATCAGGGAATACCATTCCCATGAAATGTCACATCCAAATTGATGGTAGAGCATTGCCCAAAACATTACACTGCTCGACAGCTTGTCTCTGTGCTAGGTATTCTGCAGCTACACTCCACACACACACACCCTTGCATCCACGTGATGTAAAGAAAGGGTGATTCATCAGACAGGCCACCTTATTTCACTCCTTCTTGATCCAGTTTGGATACCTGTGTCTAATGCAGGATCTTACAGCGGTGAACAGGCTCAGCGTGGGCAGCCTGACTAGTCTGCGTCTATGCAGCCCCATACACAGCAAAATTTGATGCACCATGTATTTGGACACCTTTCTATCATAACCAGCTTTTTGGCAGTTTGAGCCACAGTAGCTCATCATTTGGCTCACTGCAAGCATCTCAAAGACATGAAATCTAGTTCCACTGATTGTTAATGACTGACTCATTGCACTGTGGGAACCCTGAGTAGACCCCTGACTTCCTTTTTCACCATAATGCAAGCCTTCCCTTGAGCTTGTGCTGAACTGTAACAATAGCACTGACATATTGACCTTTGTTGTGTTTTCCTTATTGATCTTATGCCAACAATTTATTTTCTTTGAAATTTATAGCAAGTGGAGTGTCCTGTTTCTTTAAGTGAGACCTCAGTCCTGAGTCATGGTGAGGAAACCTGGGAGGAGGAGCTACATATCTATTATTGAAGAGTGTGTGTGTGTCAGGGTGGGGGTTGGGTGTATGCCACTTTCATTGGGAACAATAAGACGCTCCTGAGGAGAGAGTTAGGGATTCCCTCCTTCCTCCATCTCTCATTGTCTTCCACTCGCACACCCAGTGTCAAGTACAGTGGCAGATGGGTGTGAAAATGAAGTGTGTGTGTGTGTGTGTGTGTGTGTGTGTGTGTGTGTGTGTGTGTGTGTGTGACAGACAGTCAGAAACAGAGAGAGGGGAAGGAGATGCAGCTTAACTGGATTAGCTCTTATTACTCACCAGGGGACAAGCAAAGCAAAGGGTGAG
>NW_024582644.1:188252-189436 GCF_018398535.1 Haplochromis burtoni | reverse complement strand
GTGTGTGTGTGTGTGTGTGAGTGTCAGAGAAAGGAAGCTGTTATCATGACTGACAGACTAGAACAGAGCTGCTAAAAGCCACTGACAGGCTGTTAAGATCGTTTCTATAATATCATTATAGAAAATAGAAAGTTCTATAGCCTACAGACAGACGGCCTAAATCCAGAATGTATTTGACTGTAGAAAGCTGCTATAAGTTGGGGGTCTTTTTTTCTTTTTTCATGCATTTAAACATTGGCATTCTTCAGAGAGTCGGATTTGTCCAGTGCAGAGCAGAGATTTGTCCTGTGGCTCTTCTAAGTTGTACCATACATTTGTGGAGTGGCTGTTTGGTTTCTCCTCTACAGAGGTCACAGAAGCACTCATCCTATGTTGTTTAATGTGTGTTTGGGAGTTTAGTCTATGGGATGTCAGAGGTCGATGTACTTGGATGTCATGCTTGGAGAAAATTCTTAGTTTCTCTGATAAACCTGCGACATAAGGATGACAGTGTTATTCAGTTTGTCATTCTGTTTTCTCCTTGTTCAGTTCAATTCAATTGTATTTATATAGCCAATTTACATCAACAGTCACGTCATGGTGCTTTATATTGTGAGGTACAGAGCTACAATAATAAAGAGAAACCCAACAATCAGGCCACTCCCTCTGAACAAGCACTTTGGTGACAGTGGGAAGGAAAAACGTCTTTTTAACAGGAAGAAACCTCCAGCAGAGCCAGGCTTATAATCAATAGTTATATTCTTGACTTAATAAGCTGAAAACTTAAAAACATGTAAAGCAGGAAAAAATAATCAGATTACTATGATAAAACTAATAATAGCAAAAGATTCTCCCAGCTGAATAAAGATTTGTTACATTTGAAACAAAAATAAGAAACATTATTTCTGCGTTGGTTCCATTTGTAGCTTTTCTGTTCTGCTTCTGTCACTGGGAATAAAACGGTCCGTCAGTCTCTGCAGTATCTTGTTAACTGCACATGACCTGATTTCAGTGGTCAGTGTTCATCTGTTGTGTTTTGTCATTTTTGTGCTCTTTCTAGTGTCCAACATTTCTTTCATTCTGTGTGTTTAAAATTTTTTAAAAGCAAAGTTGGTAATTTTTTAATTTGAATGAATATTTGAGTTTTGAGCTACAGTGGGGCAAAAAAGTATTTAGTCAGCCACCGATTGTGCAAGTTCCCCCAC
>NW_024582644.1:179010-183185 GCF_018398535.1 Haplochromis burtoni | reverse complement strand
TTACTGGACCCTGTTCAGGGAGGTCGCTATGGTCTGCCCTCAGATCCACTAGCCACTGAGCATTACCGTTATGGGTTGCATCCTTCTCCCATATGCTCTTTAACAAATATGTTTTTATATTTATCAACCTAAAAAAAATAAACATTTAGTCTGATTTGATGTTACAATTAAAAAAGTGTTTTCATCTGAAGAGTTTGTAAATATCTGGTTTCAATTGTATATTTCAAATCAAATCAAATCACTTTTATTGTCACATCACATGTGCAGGTACACTGGTACAGTACATGTGAGTGAAATTCTTGTGTGCGAGCTTCACAAGCAACAGAGTTGTGCAAAATAAAATAACGTAAAACAAGCAAAATATAAGAATGGCTAAATCTGAAACTAATAAATATATGTACAATATATATATATGCATACAGTATATGCATTTCTGGATGTGTATACTAAATATGTTTTTCTGCGTGTGTGTGTGTGTGTGTCTACATATTTTACAAATTAAATAGAGTAAACAATAAAATAAAATATATAAAAATATACATAGTTGAGACATGTGCAAAACAGTGGCATTACTGTACAGTACGGAGTGCATAATGTTGAAGTTCCAGTAGTGAAGCTGAGGTGTCTATGACATGTTCAGCAGTCTGATGGCCTGATGGAAGAAGCTGTCTCTCAGTCTGCTGGTACGGGACCGGATGCTGCAGAACCTCCTTCCTGATGGAAGCAGTCTGAACAGTTTATGGCTGGGGTGACTGGAGTCCTTGATGATCCTCCTCGCTTTCCTCAGGCAGCGCTTCCTGTAGATGTCTTGGAGGGAGGGAAGCTCACCTCCAATTATCCGTTCAGAGCACCGCACTACTCGCTGGAGAGCTTTGCAGTTGTAAGCGGTGCTGTTGCCGTACCAGGTGGTGATGCATCCAGTGAGGATGCTCTCAATGGCACAGCGATAGAAGGTCCTGAGGATGCGGATATTTGATGATTGTCACCACAAAGAGGGAGAGAGAGGAACAGAAAGGAAGAGAGAGAGAGAGAGGAACAGAGACAATTCTGATGGCTAAAGATCCAAACGGGACAGGCAAAAGAAAAAATATTTGTATCATAGTTGTTGTTCCTCAAGCTGTGCAACGAGTCCCTGTGGCACTTTGATCATTTGGTGATGTTCTAATAGGAGGAATCATTAATAAACATTGAAATAATGGCTCTTAAACCACATAGAAGCAGACATAAAGACGTACATTACATTCACAATATAATTTGTGGGGAGAGAGTTGAGAATAAAAAGGACAAGGGAAAACTGACCCTTCACAGAACAAGTACAAACACATGACACCTAAGACAGGAACGTTGCCAAACTTCTGATTAAAGGTGTGTCCATATAGGAGGTCATTTGAACCCACGCAGTGATCACAGATCAAAGAAAGTTAATTACATTTGGCAACTTCAAGCACTGATGAGAAAACTTACCTCAGGTAACCTGAAGTGGTTCAGATTGACACTTTTGTCAGTTTGGAGAGGAGCAACTGAAGTAACTCCCAATGAGAGCGCAGGATGCCATTTAATTAACACACGACACAGTTTTATATTCATTACGCAGACAACAGAACCTGGGATGTCTGCATATACAGGAAAGAAAAGAAGGAAAAATGCTTCAGCTCTTCTGATTTTTGTTCCTTTTGTTGTTATAAGAAGGAGTTTAAGGAAAGGCACTTTTTGCCCAGTTGCTGGTTCGAGTGTAAATGCATGTGCGTGTAGATATGAACAATTTAGTGCGACGGGTTGAACAGAAGGGTTGTCTCAACAGCTTAGACTTGTTGATGGCTCGGGTTTGAAACGATTTACTGGTCCCTCTGTGTCCAAACATCTCTTATCCTGTAATCCACAGTAGTAAAACTTCACTGACAGCTCTTAGTTTAAAAGAAACAACTGTGTTTGGGCTTTGTGTGTGAGTTCAAATAAAAATCAAGTCTTTGTTGTTGGTACAGCTGAAAACTGGCAAACAGAAGTAAAATGTTGCTACTTAAAAAAACAGATTTGTCCAAAATAGTAATAATAATAATATGTCAGTTTTGTGTTTCTTATCTAATGGTGGCAAAATGTGGGTGATACATACATATACACACTACAACATACTGTGCATGAATGCATCTGTGAAGACAGAGCCAGAGGCGTAAAACTGCTGATGTTAACTTATTGCTCCTGTTACAAGTCGAGTGTGGACGGCTGACTGTGGAGATCATAAATAAAATAAAAATACATTTGACGTGCCAGTGCCCTGAAATTCCACAGAAAGTTCTTGCATGTTTGATAAATCCAGGGAACTTAGAGGGAAATCCTGGAATGCCTGTTTCCACTCCATCATAATGCTGTTTTTATGAAGCAGGACATCAGTTCCCAGGCTGACAAACTGTTTTTCCTCTTGACTTGAAGTGGACAGGAAGGTCAGACATAGTGCAACGGAGCAATATGGTTTTAAGTGTTTTTGGGGTACAACTTCTTTGTATTGATCTTTTATAGCCCACTTTCTTCGTCTTCTACTTTTGGCTGTTGTTTAACGGGTTACCACAGCAGATCACCTGCCTCTGTCTCACCGCAGCATCCACTATCGCTCTAGCATCTTCTGCATGTGAGCAAACTACCCCCATGAATCTCTTCTGTGGTCTTCCTCTCTGCCTGGCAGCTCCATATTTAACATCCTTTGTCTAATGTATTTACTATCCCTCATGTCTAAAGTATCTCAGTCTTGTCTCACTAGCTGTCTTAAGACGGCTCAAGATGAGCTGCTCCTCTAGTTCTTCTGATCCCGTCCATCCCGGCTCCTCCAAGGAAAAATCCTAACATCTCTGCCACCTCCAGCTTCGCCCTTGTTTTCAGTGCCACTGTCTGCAGACTATACATCATAGAAAAAAACAACTCATGCTGCCATCCTTCTGCCACCCTGCCTGTTCTCTCTTTGCTTTGGAAGGGTTACTCCAGGTATTTAAAATGATCGACCTTCACTATCGCTGTTCTTCGCATTTTCACCTTTCTACCTGTCTACCTCTCATTCACACGCTTCTACCAACTGTCCTTCCTCATCATTCCTCGTCTCTTGACACTGTCTTTACAGACCGTCTTCCACCTACTCCCTACTCTCGCTACAGGTCACAATGTCTCCGTGAACATCATAGATCATGGAGATTACTGCCTGAACCCAAGTGTCAACCTGTCCATCACCACTGGAAACAAAAAGGGACTCCGATGTAGTCCACCCAAACGTCTGTCACTCGTGCTGCAGACCACTGTCTCACTGTCCTCTACTACCAGATCTACTACCATCCATTCTTCTGCATTTCTCTCCTTAACACCACACCTACCCAACACCTCCTTATTCACTTTTGTTCCCTTCAGTCTGTCTACTCCAGTCATTGCTCTCTCCCTGGGAACAATCTCTACCCCTTCATCCATCCTACTCCAGACTTGCTCTTTCTCTGGTAACTGACATCCAATCTGTGCAGCCCTGACATCTTTGTGAGACACTGTCTTCACCTCCACAACCCTCTTCACACTCGAGATTACCCCCACTTCATTTCTCTTCTTATCCACGCCGTGGTATTGCATCTTGAATCCACCTCCAGTACTCCTGACTTTGCTCGTTTCCATCGGATCTTTTGCCTAACTTCTTTCATTCCATCATATCAGCCAGCTCTGTCCTTTTCCTCCTCTCACCTCGTTGGCTTCGGCCAACAGTACCACAGTTTCCACCAGCACTCTGTTGACAGCACCAACAATACCACATGCGGTCATTGTTAACTTGCGGACCAACCGCTCTGGTATGGAAATCTCATTTGTTGTGTCTGCATGTTTGATCTGCATTTAATCTTCTAGTCCTGGAAATCTGGATGCAAATCTGGTTTGTCCTGGGCTATAGATGCTGTAGATGCTACTGAGACCTGTGGACCGACTGTGGGCCGACTGTGGGCCGACTGTGGACAGACTGTGGACAGACTGTGGGCTGACTGTGGGCCGACTGTGGGCCGACTGTGGACAGACTGTGGGCTGACTGTGGGCCGACTGTGGACCCACTGTGGGCCGACTGTGGACCCACTGTGGGCCGACTGGCTGCTTTTCTATTCTAGAACTTTGAGCCTCTCAGACTCTCAGACACATGAAGAATTAGTGTGCTGTGGTCTGGGCTG
>NW_024582644.1:175351-178272 GCF_018398535.1 Haplochromis burtoni | reverse complement strand
CACACACACACACACACACACACACACACACACACACACACACACACACACTTGTGTCAGGCTGTAATTGAGTGAACAGAATCTTACTGTAGAGTATTTATAGAACAGAAAGAACTAGAGTGGCCATATTAATCCTTAATACTCTCCAGTTCAGGATACAAGCATCATCTGATCTTTTTGGGCTTTACATCAGTGGTCTGAACATGGAGCCTTGCTGTCTATATGCTTTTGATGCTCATCCAATATTCATTAGGGAGTAATTTGCTGTTGTAGAGGCAGGATTTGAACAGAAAAGAGCAGCGTGTGATCATCCTGCTCACTGATAGGCAGGGTCGGCTGACATGTGAAACTCGACCCTGTTGTTTCTTTCTCTGTTGTATCCAGATCAAACTGTGCAGAGGTAACTGTTTAAAGCATGCTCGTGTTTTTAATCCCCGCTCTCATATCACTGGATTATTTTACTGTGTTTGTCAAGCTTAAGTACGATGTTCCATTCATGTGATTCCATATCACGATAAATGATCATAAATCAAAATGTGTAACAGGAGTCACAGATTAGAAATGTGTTTGTTCTCGCAGTGAATGTGGAGCCTCTGAATGCCTGACTATCACCACACACACACACACACACACACACACACACACACACACACACACACACACACACACACATTCCATGTCTGACCACTCTGTCTAAGTTTTTCCTCTCTGTAGACAGCTGCTGTCTGGAGACTGAAAGCTGATCCAGAAAGAGAGGGAGTTGCATCTGATAGCTGAAACACGTGTTCCATGTTTCAACATTTGGTTCCTCCTGGTCTCAAGCTTTGACTTTCCTTGAGGAAGGTACATCTGGCTTCCTCTTGACCTCTGACCTGTCCGGTTAATCATGTTGGTGTGTGTGCCTAAGCATGGTGTGATGGATATTTCAGGAAAGTTAGTGATGAAAATGAATTTGTTTTTTAAGATTTCGTACTCCAGCAGGTCTTTTTCTATCCATGAAGCAAATTAAAGTAAATTTCCAATTGTTAGTTGTTTTTGTTTGTTTATTTGTTTGGTGTTTTCTTTTTTTTTTTTTTTAGCAATTTTTGTTGATTTAGCTAATTTAGTCGTTTGCCTTTTTGAAATGTAAATCTAAAACCTGTCAAAGAACAAAGCTGATCAGCAATGCTATGATGCTCTGGGTTGAAGCCAGGTTCAGGCTGCCATGTATCTGTGTACATCTAGAGAAGCATGCACTATATTCCCTACAGTAAACACTCTCCCATCCGAATCATTGAATTCAGATGTTCCAATCACGTTCATGGCCACAGATGAATAAAAACAAGCCCTTAGGTGTGCAGTGTCTGCTTCTGCAAACATTTGTGAAAGAATGGATCGCTCTCGGGAACTCAAAGAATTCCAGTGTGATATCCTGATATGATGCCAGCTGTGCAACACGTCCAGTTGAGACATTTCCACTTCAAGAGTTGGGCTTGGCGTCTTACTTCCGGGGAAAGGAACTTTTAATGCTTCAGCATAGTACGGCACAATTTAATGCTCCAAACTTTGTGGAGCAGTTTGGGGATGTTCCTGTTCTAACATCTCTGAATCACAATACATAAAGAAAGGTTGGTGTGGAAACACTGGGCCTGTGCAGAGTCCTTCCCTGATAGAAAACCTTGGGATGAATTTAGAGTGGAGACTGTGACCCTTCTCATCCAACACCACTGTCTGACCTAACAATTCACCTGATCAGAAATTCCCAAAACACACTCCTAAACCTTGTGGAAAACATCCCACAAGAGTTAGAGCTGTTATAGCAGTAAAGGGTGGGCCAACATCTTATTAAAGCCTACGGATTAAGAATGGGATGTCTCAAGTCCATACGCATGTGAAGACATTTACATACCTGGCATCAAGAGTTTAAAGCAAAGTACAATACAAAAGACAGGTGATGAAGAGGCTGCAGGTAAGGTGGAGCGGGTGGCAACAAGCATTAGAGGTGATTTGTGACTAAAGGAGAGCAGCAAGAGAGAGCGGTGAGGTTTACAAGATGACAGTGAGACCGTGAGTTGGCAGTGAGTTGGTTTGGGGACGGAGCTGGAGGAGGCAGAACTGAATATTTTCAGTCAAGGCTCCTGCGAGTGTCTTTGAATGGACTCATTTTTCTACGAAGGTTTGAACTTTGAGAGTGTCTAAACAAGAGAGAAAAGTGTGAAAATGTGAAGTTCCATGGTTGGAGTAAAAGAGGGAGACCGCAGAGATGATTCATGGATTTAATGAAAGAGGATATTGGAGGCTGAAGATTCTGAAGAACTAAAGAAGCTTCTCGGATGAGAGGTGAAACGTCTTCAAGCAACTTAAAGAAGTCTAGACGCTTTTCTTTCCAAGCTCCTGAGACTACGATGACCTGGATGACTGAGAACCTTCACAGACAGGATATCAGAGGGCTGGGTGATAGGGGATGTTAGGGTTCGATGGAGGCAGATGATCTGCTCTGGTGACCATTAAAGGGGCCAGTCGAAAGAAAAGGAAGAAATGGTGACAATAAAGTAAGTCCAACGGTAAGTGTCCTGTAGTAGTAGCTGGCAGCTGCAACATATTATGCACATGCTTGTTACACTCATTCCAGCTATTTGACTGTGTCATGGTCCTGGGTCATTTTGACCCAGCGTTTTGTGTTTCCTTGAAGTTCATTTTTGTGCCTTGTGTTTATTCTGATTTTGTACTAGTTTAGGGTTGAACCTGAAGTTTAGTGTTTTATCAGCCCTACCTGTGTCTATCCTCGGTGCTCTGTTCATGTCCCTGTGTTGTGTTGTAATTCAGTCTGTGTGTTTCCTGCTCTACTTTGAAGGCTCGTGTTCTGGATTTCCTGTTCTATTCTGAAGGTCTGTGTCTGTTGTCATTGTGTTCAGCTTGTGTCCTCCAGTCATCATGTGTAT
>NW_024582644.1:156929-164349 GCF_018398535.1 Haplochromis burtoni | reverse complement strand
CTGATCGTCTCTCTTGTTTGTTTATCGCTCACTTTGCGCCAGAAAGAGGAAACCAGCGGATGTCGCGTTAAACAGCAGCAGCACGTTCAAGCTTGATCAGCTGTTGTTAGCATTTATTTAATATTAATTTCTAGTATCAGCTGATGTTTGCTGGAGCCACAGCTGTAAAAGCTGCTGATCATGATATCGGTGTGGATACATGAAGGTGATACAAATCATTCATATATACCAACAAGACTGTACATCACTGTCACAACAGCGTTTGTTGTAGTTCAAAGGCTTTATGATTTTTCCTGTAATACCTGGTGGTGTAGTCGGTGATTTTTTGTCAGTTCAGCTTTATATATTATGTTTAACCCGAGTGACCACCCGGTCAGCTGGTGGGTAACTTTTCTGAGTGGGTTTGAAAACATTAGAGCACTTATGCAAATATGTGATGTCTTGATGAATCGAGCAGATATTTGAAGTTTACACAGAAACATTCTCACATGAAAATATCTTAAAAGTTTATTTTGTGACCCAGAAAGAGTAATATTTCAAACTCCGCCCCTCTGTGTTCCTCCACCACTGCCTCGTTTGTAGTGATGTGTCGGTTGCAAACGAAATGGCTCTTGGAGCCGGGTCTAAAATCTTCAATTCAAATTTATCTCCTGATATTTTTTGGCTCCAATTTTACAGCATGTCCTCTTCTATAAGCTTTACATATGATGCTCAAATACAACACCTATTTGTACAGTTTGCTCTAGGACACCAGTGCTCCACTTTAAAGAATAAAAACACGAACGGAAACATAATTTAAAGAAATACTCAATTACAATTCATCACATACTCGGGTATGTGATAGAGCTGCATACGTCTGTTCACTTACACAGCAGAGTTACAGCTTTTCAGACACTAACCAATATTACAAACAAAAATGGATTAGATACACATTTTCAACAGTATCAGACTGCTGTCTGCTTCCCCCAGCTGACACACAACTTCACACAGCACTGCTGCAAACAGGCAGACACACAAACCTTCCCTCGTCAGCAGCTGGAGTAGCTGAACTGCACAACACTGAACAACACATCATAAGGAATTTTGAGAAGTCAGTAAATGTCCTGATTTAAATGTTAACATGTCTTGAGTCAGCTGATCTCAATACGTCACCTGACAGGGTGAGGAAATGTCTCAGACTGGTTCATGTGATGAGGGTCAACAACCGTGTGAAGGGACAGCTCCCACCGGGGCTGAAATACCTGGGTCTCATCAGCGTTTGATCTTAGAACTGAAGAAACTTTTCAAGAAACTTAAAGATGTCCAGTCGCTTTTCTTTCCAAGCTCTTAGATTAGCTGCTCAACTACAACAGCACCTTCTAACAGCTACTGTGCTCCTGGTGCACATCCTAAGACTGGATAATTGGGAAGGTTGTGTCAGGGAGTGCATTTAGAATAAAGCCTTTGCTAAATCAAACATTTGGCTGCGTCCACTGTGGAAATAAGGCAGCAGCCAAAGGTACCTGTGTAAAAGTCACACCAGCCATCTGTTATTATTAAAATGGCAGGCAGTGGCTATGGCTCATAATTAAACAAGAGAGCACTGCTCATCTGTAATGTTATAATTTTGATTGAACAGGTTAACAACATTATTTCTATCTAAAAACTGTTTATTTCTCTCAGATGGACGCTAATTCTTACTAGCCGACATTAACATAGATACAGAATCACAGCAAACGGACTGCTTCTTATATAAAGCTTCTCTACTCTGAGCACTCAAAGCACTTTTACACAACTTGTATGGCGTTATTTTTGTGCCACTATTCTGCGCGCACGTAAAAACAAAAATTGCAGTGTTGCATTTTGAGGAGAAATTTATTTTGAGCGAAGAAAAGCTAAATTTGAGTGAACAAAATTCATTGCTGCGTGCAAAAACTGTATTTCAGTGTTTGCTATTATCCACACACACACAACAGCAGCCCCTCTCGCACAATTTTTGCACTTGACGAAATGCAATATCCCAGAATCCATTTTGTCTAAAACTCAAACGAGTAGTGATGGGATTTCCGGCTCTTTTTAAAGAACCGGCTCTTTCGGCTCTGAACCGGCTCTTTAGGTTGTTTTGTTGCTTTAATTAATTTATTATTAACAATAATATAAAATTATGCACAAAAGGAATTACTAATGTAAAAAAAAAAATTATGATATATATATATTAGGGGTGCAACGATACACAAAATTCACGGTTCGGTTCGATACTTTGGTGTCACGGTTCGATATTTTTTCGATACAAAAAAATGTTCATGCCTTTTTAATTTGTCATTTATTAAAATTATAAATATATATTTTAACTCAAAAGTACAGTTTTTAAATTTAATGTTGCTGAAACAACAAAGTAATAAAATAATAAATCTATCTGAGAAATCACTCATCTTTGGAAAAGAGAGTTTATTACAGAGAAATGGCTCTTTCAAATAAAAGCTATACTATACGCTTCTTCTGGGCTATATTCTCAGCAGCATGTTAAACATATCAGGTCCCCATAAGGAGAATCATGTGCTAACGGCTGTCTAAATGACTCGGGTAAAGTTTGTAGCATGTGCTTGTTGTTTTTGTCTGCTTCCACTTGTCTTTGCACTAGGATGATGTCGGAGTAAATGTGCAGTCATATTCGTTGTGTTCCCACTAGTGCTGTCAGCGTTAATCTCGTTGAAATGACGTTAACGCCACAACACGGCAAATCTCCGTTAACGAGCTACCGCGGATCGCCCCGTGCGTGGGGCTGGACGGCCAACACGTTAACGAGCTAACTGCGCTAACACACTAGTTCCCACCATGTAATTGAGCATTGCGTGGCACATCCAACATACTGTTTTACTTTTGTCCATGACGCGCTTACCTTCAGGGTCATACGTCACATGAAAACCAAAATAGTTCCAAACGCCAGATCTGAATGAGGGTGGGGGAGGTTCAATTTGCCATGTTGCAACGAGCTTAGCTTCTGTCTTGCTAGCTTGCCCTGCGCTCAGTGGATCTGCGTTGACAGACTCCTAGGGGAGCTGTCGAGCGCAGATCCACTGAGCGTCTCAACCGAACCGAAAGCACTGTATCGAATGGTTCAATATCGATACGAGTATTGTTGCACCCCTAATGTTTATATATAAATATATACGGTGGCCCCTAGAGACAAAACACGTACAAACTCCAAAACACATTTCTAGCATGAACTGAACTTCCAAAACAGAGCTACCTAGATCACTTAAATTACACAATTGAAAGCATAGTATTTATACACAAGCACTCATATATATATTCAAATATATGTGTATATATTTCGTTGTATTCCATTTTTTATGGAATTATTATATTACCCAGGGATGAAAAAAACCCAACTAGTTAAATATCAAAAAATTAAAAAAAAAAAAAAAAAAAAGTTCATTTAACCTGTTACTACCACACACCAAATCCGGTCGTTGGTACTTGCTGGCTTGTGTAGCCACTAGGTAACAATAGCTCAACACTGCGCCTAGCATCCTGGAGCACTTCTGTTGTGTTTTGTATGTTTTGGTTTGTACATGTTTTGTCTCTCTAGGGCCACCGTAAATATACTTTTATTTATTCACTCCACATAAAATGTAATAAATAAATCATATAATACAAAAACCAACTAGTCACAGTTCAACTTTTAACTATTTAAATTTTCAGCTTTTTCCTTTTAAACAAATTTAAAGTGAAACAACACAAAACACTGCAAACCACAACACAATTAAATATAAATTATAATATGAAAACAAAAAGAACATGCATATTCTCTGTCATATGGACCTGCATGAATAAACTTTCTGAATCCTTTATCATCTGCAACTGAAAATAGTTGTGGATGATTACTATACCTTTCTAATGTGACGTTGTTGTCCCTGGCTCTCTCTCTCTCCCTCCCGCTCTGTTCCTGTGCTACTGAGTGTTTAATTCTGCAGTTAACTGAATAAGACACGATCCTGCTTCATACAGACCGCAGCCCTCATGCTTCTCATGCTTGTGCTTGGAATCCTGAAGGTCCCAGAACATATTTCACAAATGTGTGTGTGTGTGTGTGTGTGTGTGCTGAGTAATGTGGGAAAACCAAAAACACTCCTACCTCTAATCTGAGGTAGAAGTTTGTAAATGTGATGCTGTTCTTTGGAAGATACGCTCTCTTAAATTGAATAAAATGCTGTTAGTGTTGACAAAGTGTCCCGTGTAGGCAGAAACCTCCGTGTATCCTACCAGAACCAAATCAGACAAATTGGTTTTTAGTGTCGTTGACTACCGTGCACGAGTGTGTGAGCTGGAGTGATCAGACGTGTGTGTGAGTGTTGTGCTGAGTCAGCACCCTCCAGATGGCATCGCTGCATGCGTTTGGCATGCACCACAGATGATGTCATCACCCTCAAACAGAAGCTTTGATGTGATTGGTTCATCTCAAATGAGTCAGATGGTGTCGATGGATGAGAGAAAAATAAAATATGCAGTCAGTTTATTATCAAGCTAATACTGCAGTAACAGACCGCTGTGTGCGCCTCGAGTACGACCACGTGGTGCTGCCTCGCAGAGTCTCTGTGATGTGATCAAGCAAAGTAAAAATGCAAATAATTCAACAGCCGAAGAAACCTTCATGAAGGAAGGACACACACAAGCGTGACACACATGAAACTGCTTTTTGAGTGTAAATACATGCAAGGACGAACATATTCAAGCTCTTACATAATTTCCTTAGTAGATGTGAGTATTTTGTTTTTATGGCCTCCAACCAAGGATGCACGTGTGTTACTGACAGCCTTGAGACTTTAGGAGGAGGAAAAGGTTTTTGTTATCATGGTGGACTCAGTCAGCAGGAAAGAAATCAGGAATGATTAGACTGATGAAGAGACGCACAGGCAGACACGACTGCCTCTCTGTCGAGGTGGGTCAACAGATCCTATATTGATATGTAACAATAACAATTATGACCAGCACTTGGTGTACTCACGTTTTCTTCTGTAAAGTTCTTCTCGCTGGCAAAATATAACACTTGACTCTCTCCTGCCTCTCTCACAACCAACACACACCCTACTATTTTTCTTGCGCAACTTATATCTATTCTTTTACATTATATCTTTTATCTACACACACCACACTGACACTATCTCTTTATTGTACACACACACTACACACACACCACTACAGCAGAGTTGAATGTTATGATTATAGTCACTGCTAGTTTTTTTCTTATTATATATATAACATTATCTTTTCACTGATACAAACTCAAACTCAACAGTGTACATATTTGTGTTTAAAGCAATATTTCCACCAACTTTGAAATAAATCAGAGAAATGCTGCTTGAAAAATGCAATGAACAGACAAACACAGATTTATTGAATTATAACAATTCTATTCAATTCAGTTTTATTTACACAGCACCAAATCACAACAACAGTCGCCTCAAGGTGCTTTATATTGTAAAGTAGACCCTACAATTATACATACAGAGAAAAACCCAAATGACCCCCTATGAGCAAGCACTTTGGCGACAGTGGGAAGGAAAAACTCCCTTTTAACAGGAAGAAACCTCCAGCAGATACATACAGAGAAAAACCCAACAATCATATGACCCCCTATGAGCAGCACTTTGGCGACAGTGGGAAGGAAAAACTCCCTTTTAACAGGAAGAAACCTCCAGCAGAACCAGGCTCAGGGAGGGGCGGGGCCATCTGCTGTGATTGGTTGGAGTGAGAGAAGGAAGACAGGATAAAGACATGCTGTGGAAGAGAGACAGAGGTTAATAACAGATATGATTCAATGCAGAGAGGTCTGTTAATACATAGCAAAAAGGAAAGTTTCCACCGTGGACGTATCCAAGCAGGATTAAATAAGTAGGTTGGCAGCTAATATGAGAGCATTGTGAGCATTGCCAGTTATGTTTACACAAGTGTTGTGCTACCTGACTGATGGCTAAAACTTACCTGACAAAACTTCCTGCTTACCTCCAGCTACATCAAGAAAAGCACCAATTTGTATCATAGAAATCAGAGGATTCACACACACAGTATCGTCTCGTCCTCATTTCTGTCCTCTGTGCCTGGTTGGATGCCTCGTTCGTCCCGTCCACACGGGTACTTATTCTAGTGTGTTGTTTGTGTGAAACACCGATAAACTGCCACGGCCTGGCAGAAGCCACTGGAAACAATGAAGTACAGTGTCGTCATAACACGAGTGTAAAACCATCAGGAGTCGTTGAGGTAGCATGTAGGTGAAGATGTCTTTCCTGCTTGGACAGATTTAAAGCCTCCAAGTGAACTTTCTAAAGTCTATTCACCCAAGATAGTTGGAAGCTGCTCAGCTGCAGATACCTTGCAAGACAAACACTGACAGAAATGTGATCATACATATTTCTTTTACCTGAAACATGTTGCCCAAGTGGAAACAAAGGTTATTCAGATAAAAACAAAGAAATAAAACAACACTCTATTAATTACGTTTCTTGCTTTTTTCCAGCAGCTGTCCCTTACCGAGCAGCAGCGTCCCTGTGGAGAATACATCATCTCCTGCTTCTGTGTTAGTGCGACCTGAGTGTGGTGGCTGGAAAGCACTTAGCTTGTACTAGCTCTCACTCTGCTCTGAGCATAGTTATGAGAGAGCAGTGTGTGGTTTGTGTTGGAGGACTGATGGATGTGGTTTTCCTCTGCAGGGAACACTGGAGGCGAGGCCATTAATATGCGCTTGTGTTCAAATGCACATGTGTGCGTATGTGAGAGGCTCGCGCTGGAAACCTACCCTGCTCTGTTTTACGCAGGTAATCTGTTGAAATAATGAGACAACAATAAGTGATTCATGTTCAGTGTAATGCTGTTAGTTATGGAGCAGCAGGGCACGTGACATTATAGTGAAATTACACAACTATTGAATGCTGTGGTATAAATCAGACAGCTCTGATTTCAATTAGAATTGCCTGTGAAAGAAGAACCATTCATACATGACCTTCATCACAAGTTCATACATTTTCAAATTGTGCCAAAGTGTCACTTTGGTAAAACTTTTCTCAGAACAGACGATTTATAGTCAAACAAGAAGGACATTAGTCAATAATAACATGATAATAACTGTATTTCATACAAACTGTTTCCACAGGAGCTTATGAGGAACCAATAGTGGGAAAACTTGCACAAAGTACTATAAATGTTGCCGTTCCTCAAACATTATTATGTTGGTTTTAACTAGAAAATGAATATAATGAATATGACACCACAGTGTTTGGGATTATGAAGCCAAACGTGATGATATTGGGAAGTGGTGCTAAATGATAGAATTAACTACAAGGGCAATGGAGACGTCCTCTTCAGCACAGCTACAGACATCGTGTACTTGTGCTGAAGTACAGATACTAGTGTTAAAAAAATACTCAAGTTGAAGTATGATTTC
>NW_024582644.1:148880-156904 GCF_018398535.1 Haplochromis burtoni | reverse complement strand
GAAAATAGTTGTGGATGATTACTATACCTTTCTAATGTGACGTTGTTGTCCCTGGCTCTCTCTCTCCCTCCCGCTCTGTTCCTGTGCTACTGAGTGTTTAATTCTGCAGTTAACTGAATAAGACACGATCCTGCTTCATACAGACCGCAGCCCTCATGCTTCTCATGCTTGTGCTTGGAATCCTGAAGGTCCCAGAACATATTTCACAAAT
Organism: Haplochromis burtoni; assembly: GCF_018398535.1. NCBI lineage: Eukaryota > Metazoa > Chordata > Actinopteri > Cichliformes > Cichlidae > Haplochromis > Haplochromis burtoni. The sequence continues at coordinate 156,693 of NW_024582644.1, read as the reverse complement.
GTGTGTGTGTGTGTGTGTGTGTGTGTGTGTGTGTGTGTGTGTGTGTGCTGAGTAATGTGGGAAAACCAAAAACACTCCTACCTCTAATCTGAGGTAGAAGTTTGTAAATGTGATGCTGTTCTTTGGAAGATACGCTCTCTTAAATTGAATAAAATGCTGTTAGTGTTGACAAAGTGTCCCGTGTAGGCAGAAACCTCCGTGTATCCTACCAGAACCAAATCAGACAAATTGGTTTTTAGTGTCGTTGACTACCGTGCACGAGTGTGTGAGCTGGAGTGATCAGACGTGTGTGTGAGTGTTGTGCTGAGTCAGCACCCTCCAGATGGCATCGCTGCATGCGTTTGGCATGCACCACAGATGATGTCATCACCCTCAAACAGAAGCTTTGATGTGATTGGTTCATCTCAAATGAGTCAGATGGTGTCGATGGATGAGAGAAAAATAAAATATGCAGTCAGTTTATTATCAAGCTAATACTGCAGTAACAGACCGCTGTGTGCGCCTCGAGTACGACCACGTGGTGCTGCCTCGCAGAGTCTCTGTGATGTGATCAAGCAAAGTAAAAATGCAAATAATTCAACAGCCGAAGAAACCTTCATGAAGGAAGGACACACACAAGCGTGACACACATGAAACTGCTTTTTGAGTGTAAATACATGCAAGGACGAACATATTCAAGCTCTTACATAATTTCCTTAGTAGATGTGAGTATTTTGTTTTTATGGCCTCCAACCAAGGATGCACGTGTGTTACTGACAGCCTTGAGACTTTAGGAGGAGGAAAAGGTTTTTGTTATCATGGTGGACTCAGTCAGCAGGAAAGAAATCAGGAATGATTAGACTGATGAAGAGACGCACAGGCAGACACGACTGCCTCTCTGTCGAGGTGGGTCAACAGATCCTATATTGATATGTAACAATAACAATTATGACCTGTTTCTTCTGTAAAGTCTCTGCTGGCAAAATATAACACTTGACTCTCTCCTGCCTCTCTCACAACCAACACACACCCTACTATTTTTCTTGCGCAACTTATATCTATTCTTTTACATTATATCTTTTATCTACACACACCACACTGACACTATCTCTTTATTGTACACACACACTACACACACACCACTACAGCAGAGTTGAATGTTATGATTATAGTCACTGCTAGTTTTTTTCTTATTATATATATAACATTATCTTTTCACTGATACAAACTCAAACTCAACAGTGTACATATTTGTGTTTAAAGCAATATTTCCACCAACTTTGAAATAAATCAGAGAAATGCTGCTTGAAAAATGCAATGAACAGACAAACACAGATTTATTGAATTATAACAATTCTATTCAATTCAGTTTTATTTACACAGCACCAAATCACAACAACAGTCGCCTCAAGGTGCTTTATATTGTAAAGTAGACCCTACAATTATACATACAGAGAAAAACCCAAATGACCCCCTATGAGCAAGCACTTTGGCGACAGTGGGAAGGAAAAACTCCCTTTTAACAGGAAGAAACCTCCAGCAGATACATACAGAGAAAAACCCAACAATCATATGACCCCCTATGAGCAGCACTTTGGCGACAGTGGGAAGGAAAAACTCCCTTTTAACAGGAAGAAACCTCCAGCAGAACCAGGCTCAGGGAGGGGCGGGGCCATCTGCTGTGATTGGTTGGAGTGAGAGAAGGAAGACAGGATAAAGGCATGCTGTGGAAGAGAGACAGAGGTTAATAACAGATATGATTCAATGCAGAGAGGTCTGTTAATACATAGCAAAAAGGAAAGTTTCCACCGTGGACGTATCCAAGCAGGATTAAATAAGTAGGTTGGCAGCTAATATGAGAGCATTGTGAGCATTGCCAGTTATGTTTACACAAGTGTTGTGCTACCTGACTGATGGCTAAAACTTACCTGACAAAACTTCCTGCTTACCTCCAGCTACATCAAGAAAAGCACCAATTTGTATCATAGAAATCAGAGGATTCACACACCCAGTATCGTCTCGTCCTCATTTCTGTCCTCTGTGCCTGGTTGGATGCCTCGTTCGTCCCGTCCACACGGGTACTTATTCTAGTGTGTTGTTTGTGTGAAACACCGATAAACTGCCACGGCCTGGCAGAAGCCACTGGAAACAATGAAGTACAGTGTCGTCATAACACGAGTGTAAAACCATCAGGAGTCGTTGAGGTAGCATGTAGGTGAAGATGTCTTTCCTGCTTGGACAGATTTAAAGCCTCCAAGTGAACTTTCTAAAGTCTATTCACCCAAGATAGTTGGAAGCTGCTCAGCTGCAGATACCTTGCAAGACAAACACTGACAGAAATGTGATCATACATATTTCTTTTACCTGAAACATGTTGCCCAAGTGGAAACAAAGGTTATTCAGATAAAAACAAAGAAATAAAACAACACTCTATTAATCACGTTTCTTGCTTTTTTCCAGCAGCTGTCCCTTACCGAGCAGCAGCGTCCCTGTGGAGAATACATCATCTCCTGCTTCTGTGTTAGTGCGACCTGAGTGTGGTGGCTGGAAAGCACTTAGCTTGTACTAGCTCTCACTCTGCTCTGAGCATAGTTATGAGAGAGCAGTGTGTGGTTTGTGTTGGAGGACTGATGGATGTGGTTTTCCTCTGCAGGGAACACTGGAGGCGAGGCCATTAATATGCGCTTGTGTTCAAATGCACATGTGTGCGTATGTGAGAGGCTCGCGCTGGAAACCTACCCTGCTCTGTTTTACGCAGGTAATCTGTTGAAATAATGAGACAACAATAAGTGATTCATGTTCAGTGTAATGCTGTTAGTTATGGAGCAGCAGGGCACGTGACATTATAGTGAAATTAAACAACTATTGAATGCTGTGGTATAAATCAGACAGCTCTGATTTCAATTAGAATTGCCTGTGAAAGAAGAACCATTCATACATGACCTTCATCACAAGTTCATACATTTTCAAATTGTGCCAAAGTGTCACTTTGGTAAAACTTTTCTCAGAACAGACGATTTATAGTCAAACAAGAAGGACATTAGTCAATAATAACATGATAATAACTGTATTTCATACAAACTGTTTCCACAGGAGCTTATGAGGAACCAATAGTGGGAAAACTTGCACAAAGTACTATAAATGTTGCCGTTCCTCAAACATTATTATGTTGGTTTTAACTAGAAAATGAATATAATGAATATGACACCACAGTGTTTGGGATTATGAAGCCAAACGTGATGATATTGGGAAGTGGTGCTAAATGATAGAATTAACTACAAGGGCAATGGAGACGTCCTCTTCAGCACAGCTACAGACATCGTGTACTTGTGCTGAAGTACAGATACTAGTGTTAAAAAAATACTCAAGTTGAAGTACTGATTCAACTACTTTACTTGAGTAAAAGTGAAAACGTACTAACTCAGAGTAAGAAAGTGAAAGTAGCTCCTTGAAGAACATTTCTACCACCTATTTCTATGCAAAGCTACCTGAACCTTGTGCTATATTAATGTAATAATAATATGAGTAGATTTGAACACAAACTTTATTTGACTCTTAATTTTAATTCCAATAAAGGCACTCAGCTTGAATCTATTAAGTAGAAGATGAGCAGAAAAAAAGAAGGAAAATCAAAATGATCTGTATTTTCTGCTGCTCCACTGTAGAGGGTGACTTTAGCTCTAACAGGAAAATGAGAAGGGACGAGTTAAAGTGGATCCAGCAGGTGTGGAACCCCAAAATCAGCTGTTGTGGCTCAGGGTGGGAAATAAAGTTGGTATGAAAGTGGAATTCAGTCAGTGGATCTGAGCATCATCAGCTTAACTTCATATGAATCTCTGCTACACTTGATGTAACCCAACTATGACCATAAGCACCACAGTCACTGTGCAGCAGTCACACTCTGCTCTTTACTGTAAATCCATCACAGTGCAGCAAACTCACCTGTTCATCCTGCAAAGGGCTTTCATGCAAATGTAGGTTATGAAACTTTCTATATGTGTAGCTACAGAGACTTGAATTGTTTTAACATCAGGTTCAAACATGCTATGTTTCAGTTTAAGGACGCTGTCTTTTCTGGAGTCCATGGGGACTCACTTGGTTTTAAAGCCAGCCTCAAGTGGCTGCTAGAGGAACTGCAGTTGTTGGTGCTAATGTTTTGGTTTTATTGTTCCACCTTGGAGGCTACAGCTTGGTTTTGATGTTGTTACGACCCGGCTCAAAGCCGCAACATAAAAAAAGGAGACGAATACCAGAGTATGGGTGAGAAGAGGTTTTATCTTAAAATGGAAAACCAGGTTGGCTAAAATGGCTGATGCCACCAAGGCAAAGACAAGTGAACTCTCTGGGAGCTTGCCTCAGGTATGCTTTTATCCACACCTGACTAGGTGTGGCCAATTAGCACCAGCTGAAAACATTGAGGAGATTAGGGGCTGCAGAGGGACGTAACACCTCCTCCCTCAAAAGGGTTCCTCTAGGACCCCTAAATTTATTAAAAGCCCCTCTGAAGCCTTCATCCCTCAAAAATAAGCTTGAGCACTTTATTACCAGCTCTCCTTAGTACTAAATACTCACATTTCTTTAGTTGGCATCTTTAAGCATGGATGCCCCTACATGAGGATCTGAAGTTACCACACTGAACACACACAAAAAGTACCATGTGACCAACACAAAGGAGTACAACAGTCACAAACCCAAAATGATTATTCAGCCTGTTACAACACAAAATGAAAGCAGCCACGAATAACCACACACGGGCAGCACGGTAGCACGGTGGTTAGCACTGTTGCCGCACAGCAAGAAGGTCCTGAGTTCAATTCCACCATCAGGCCGGGGTCTTTCTGTGTGGAGTTTGCATGTTCTCCCCGTGTTTGCGTGGGTTCTCTCCGGGTACTCCGGCTTCCTCCCGCCGTCCAAAGACATGCAGCTTGTGGGGATAGGTTAATTGATTAATCCAAATTGCCATTAGGTGTGAATGTGCGAGTGAAAGTGAGTGCGAATGGTTGTCTGTCCCTGTGTGTTAGCCCTGCGACAGACTGGCGACCTGTCCACGGTGGACCCCGCCTCTCGCCCTATGACAGCTGGGATAGGCTCCAGCGCCCCACGCGACTCTGAAAAGGATAAGCTGAAAATGGATCATTAGTAGATCGATGGCACAGGAATATAGGCTGGCAGAAACACAGGTGGAAGGACAGCCTTCTTGAGTCTAACAACTTTGTAAATTAACAGTGCCTCTAGACGCACTGAACTGTTAATCTAGATGCGAAATGCGTACATAAGATATTATTGAAATGTGAAATAGGTGTCTGTGTGATGGAGTTTTCAGCACATATGGGAAAAACTGGACAGAACCATGATACTGATATGGTGGGTTTTGTCTACTGTATCTGCTAAGCCATTTATATATCACGTACTAATATCAGTAGAGCCAAATACCAAAAAGTGAGTCTTGTAAACTCAGTTTCACCCATCAGTACTATGTGCTCTGAGTTTATTCTGATTCACACCGACCTGATATGTTGTTTTTAGTTTTGTATTAGCGTTACTCTTACCACTTTCTGCTAACAATGTGTAATACTACCACAAGATTAGTGGGACTCAAACAGTTCTACTGCATGTTGTGCATAAAGTGTTTGAAAAATATCAAAAATGTGATCTTTGGTAACACAGTTGCATAAATATGGTGCACAAACATGAAGGTCAGTCTGTCTAAGTACAGTATGGTGTGTTTGCTCTAACTAAAAAACCCTTACAGTGGGGATGGGTATCGTTTAGGTTTTATCCGATACCAGTGCCAAACCGGCAATGTTCCCTCAAAGCTGCGCACTGCTGCCACGGTCTGTGCGCAGAAAAAATCTGCGTTGCGCACAAAAAAAAGAAAAACCTGAATTGACCCTGTGCACGAGAAAATGCTAACTTCCTGGTTTGAGACCGGATGTAGGGTTGTGCATTTCCGGTAGCTTTTCTTTGTGGTCAATGGCTACTGTGAAGATATCCTCCAAAATCATGTCCAAAACTCGAAAACGGAAAGATCGCGTTAAGTTACAAAGAGCAGAAGGTGGGAACACTCACCACTGCTGTGTCATAAAAAATCTAATGATCAATTTTGACGTTTAAAGAGTTTAGATCGATCAGTTGTTTACATCACTCAACACAAGCAGAACTGCATCACTGCAGCAGAAGACACATCGTTCACATTCAGAAGCACATCTCTGTATAGTGACTGGTCTCATGATTTAAACAGGCAAATGTTCAGCATTCCTCATGTGCCGACACTGGTGTTTCATCGGTGTCTCATAGTGGACAGAAAATATTTTTTGGAGTGGCACAAATAATTTGTGTGGCATCAGATTTGATGCAGAACAGCTGATTGTTCTGTAAATAGTTTGAAATGTTTATTTAAAAAAACGCCTTGGCTGCATTTTTAGGTAAACAGCTGCAAAAAACTTTGTTGTTTGCAAAACTCAGTAACTTTTTTGAAGAAGTAACTATATAATTAATTACCCAACATTGGTCATTATATACTATATTTTGCAGACAGAGTTACAGACTCTCTCCCAGACCACAGACTCATAATACAAATCAGAGCTTTATAAAAAAAAGAAAGTTGTGTTTTCAAAATTGGAGTTCAAGTTATTTTTACTTCCAATAGTGTTAACATCCTACACAGGTGATGAACAAGATTGTTTTAAATTTTCATTGTAAGTGGGCTAAAGCAGTTAATTAAAAGTAGTCTAACATAAATGCTGTAATTTGATTACTTTAATAAACATGTAACTTGGATGCTGCAGCTATGGGGCATATATGGTTCACTCTATCAAACAAGAAGACAGCCGCATGTAACTACGACGCTGTTTGCTAGTTCACCTTACATGCATTAATGTAATAATGTGGTTAGCCTACTCAACGTAAATTACACACGAACAACATTAAGCTACTCACGCAGAGAAGAACAGCTGCTGCTGCCATCATCATCCTCATCATTTCTGCTACACTGGCAGGGCTAGGGGCCAGGACTCTCCTCTTCGGGTTCTTGGGGGATGTTGCTAACTCGGTGCATTTCTCGGCTTTTAAAAAAATGCTATGCGTCGCCAGGTTTTTCATCAGATTCGAGGTGTTACCTCCTTTGCACAGTATCACTTAAAGCACTTGTTGCAGGCTGCTGAGTTTGCATCTTTTGCTGTGAAGTACAGCCAGACTTTTGACCGCTTCGCCTTGGGCATTTTTAATCTGTAGCTCTGCTCTAAAAGAACGTACGTACCTGGACCCGCCTACTATCCTTGGAAACGTAAAATGATTGGCTAGAATCCAAAGTGTATCACAGCTCAGGAAAAAAAATAAAGCACCGAAATGTGCGCTGCTTTTCGGTCTGGTTACTACCATTTATGTCAGAACCGGTACCCATCCCTAAATATAAGGCCAATATTACTGTCCTTACTGTTGTATAAACCTGCTGAAGTTCATAATTTGAGACTAGTCAGCTGATGTTTGTGTGATCAGTATTTTGGAACAAAAACATTTGACTTTCTGTGTAACTCTACAGCAGAAACACATAGAAATATTAACAAGCTTTAAAAACATGAACTGTAACATCGGTGCTGAATACAAGCAAAGAGTCTGGGCGTTATTTGAATGTTCATCGTGCCTCCAGAGTTTCTACTTGTGTTGGGATGTTATAACCTCAAACTGTGATCTAACATCTTTGTAGCAGAATCTTTGTGAATGCGTTGTGTCTGTGAAGGTTCTCAGTCATCCAGGTCATCATAGTCAAAGGAGCTTGCAAAGAAAAGCGTCTGGACTTCTTTAAGTTGCTTGAAGACGTTTCACCTCTCATCCA
>NW_024582644.1:147130-148855 GCF_018398535.1 Haplochromis burtoni | reverse complement strand
GATTCGATGCTGGCGTGACCACAGTGCACACGTCTGCTGTTGCTCACAGTGGTCCAAGGGACGCTCAGGGAGTTTGTGTGTTCGCTCAGACACAAGAAAAATTAGAGGGAACATGATGGTTTGGAGGAAGTAATTATTGAAGTTAACTCAGAAAGATCAATTGGAGAAAAAGAGTCTAACTTAACATCAATGGTACTAAGAGTAGCTGTAGATAATATTACATCTGTGGGATGATTACTGGTAATTTTTTCTCTAATGATAAAAATTTTATTTGTGAAGAAGTTCATGAAGTCATTACTAGTTAACGTTAAAGGGATGGTTGGCTCAACAGAGCTCTGACTTTTTGTCAGCCTGGCTACGTCTTAGAAGCTTCTTCAGTTCTAAGGTCAAATGGCGGAGAGTCCCAGATTTAAGTCCCCCAATGACTTGTGAATGCGTTGTTGACCTGATTCGGCTCACAGCCTTGTGCAGCCTTATTTCTTCCAGAGTACCTATGTGACACATCACTGAGAGCTCTACTTCCTAAGACATCCCTGTCGCTTGGAAACTTTATGCCAAGAGCTTGTTAAGGACTTTAACACAAATGGACAAATGGATCCAAACAGCTGATGTAACCCAATCCTGCCAGCGAACACATGCCAGCGTGACAGGATGGAAATGGGACTTTCATCTGATGGTTAGAATGCCAACTGATTGATTTGGAAAAGGGATAATTACTGCTCAGCTGAACTTTTAGGGATTCAGTTTCACGTTGAATAAGTTTCACATATAAGCGTAGCGGCATTAAACACGATAGACCCCACCATGTGTCGCTGTGGCAACACGTGAAGCTGAGGCAGCTGTTGCCAGAGTGCTGATAGCTTCACCTGTTGTGAAGACACACAAACTCAGCGTGTATGTGAATGCGTGTTATACTACGGCCTTTCACAGTCGTGCACATGACAGGTTTTGCATAAAGCTGTTGAACTGGCTGATTGTTATTTAAAACTATTAGAACACGCATACAGGCTGTCGTCCTGATACACATCAGGCTCCTGTGCTCATCTGGGAAATGAGCCTGTTTGGTGTAATAACTGAAATGAACGGTCATCGTACTGTGGTCCCTGAAAGCATCCTCTGTGTCACCTTCACTGTTTGCTGAGACTGTCTGGACGGTTACTACGTGAACAGACTTAAAACACTATAAGTGTCTGAATGCTGATCTCACTGCTACATTTCAGTAATCAGTGCTTACTGTCAAGCTGCCTGTGAGTTGGTTTAGTCCACGTCATGTGTGCATGGTGAAGGAATCAGTATGAAGATTTTCAACTGTGCTGCATGTTGACCTTTAACATCTAAACATCTGGAAGAGTCCAGCTATGCTTGTGTGTGTGTGTGTGTGTGCGGCTCTATTCCCGTGTTGTTGCAGTACATTAATGACTAACCTCGTATTGTGGATGGATTATCTCAGTTGTTCTCCTGACTGAAGTTTGGTCCTTTTACAGCATCCTGCCATGCGATTGCATTTGTCTCTAACCATCAGGAACCCTCACGTTAACTTTTATCGAGTGGAAAAAAGTTAACGTTCATCCTCCAGCTTCACTGTGTTTATGCTATGCTAACATAGATGTTTTGCTAGCAATCACGTAACACATCATTATATACCAGCTAGCCCAACTTCAGTAACCCTACAAACGTCACTGCTGTTTAGTTTCCTGTCTTCATTTATGTTGGAAGTGATAGCAG
>NW_024582644.1:80731-147105 GCF_018398535.1 Haplochromis burtoni | reverse complement strand
AGCTGTACGTTTGAATTTTCAGAAATCTCTCAGTCAGAACATGCTATATCATGTTTAGGTGGAAGCTAGCGAGCTAACTTCCTGCTAACTTCTAACTCTGTTATATTTAATAAATCCTGTTTTCATGGATGCCTGGATGTTAAACTTCATAGTTACACCTGGTAAAGCAGCAACGCTGATCATTTTATTAAAGATGAAAGAATTTAGACAGTTTTTAACTCTCAGTGATGCTGCAGTGTTTGTTGACTTTTGGGACCTGAAGATACGGTATACTAGGGTTGCCAACTCCCTGAAAAATAAATAAGGGACACCTCGTGGCCAGGGCCGGGCAACCAGTTGTCTTCACCCTTCCCAGTGTGGTAGCTCTTTTTTTTGTGTGTGAAATTATTTTTTAACCATTTGACTTGAATTTGATTTAAGCAGATGCATATTCTTTGTGATATGACCATATGGGAAACAAATGATCATTTAGCCATTTATTTTTAGCTCAAAATGACAACATTAACACAGTAAAACAGGTCTCTTTCTTAAACAGAAGCCTGTCATGCTTAACTTTTGAGAATATAAGTAAATCTTTCTTTAAAAGAACTCTGTCCTGCTTAACTTAAAATTATATAAATTAATAGAAAACAATAGAACAAAATCATTCTTGTAACAGTGCACATATAGTGCATTTAGTACAATTGGCTTCAGTTGAGGTATTATTTCAGCTTTTCTAATGCTAATCAGCTGCTCCTGTTTGTAAACCCACTTGTTCCCATGATTACGCATCATAACTCATCATCATTATTCATCTATGTATTACTTTTATGTATTAGTCATCTATTTGTTGTAATCATCTATCCTTGCAGTTGTTTATTACACAAAATAAATTATATTATCACACTTCTGGCCACATAGCGCTGATATTCACTGCACATGCCCATATTAACCTTAACCAGAGGGTTTAAAAAAAACAAACCAGTGTTTACATACCATATCTGCTTCTGCCGTGGCCTGGTGGACAAGAAATTGGTTAAGGGTTCCCCGAGCTTTCACGCCCCTCATGTTCTTCATGTGCCCACCACTAGAAGCATGCCTATGGAAAAAGTGCGCCAGCACACAGTGCAGTGCGCTTTATAGGTGTTATCGTGCACTTTTCCAGCCAGGTGTTTTCCTTTTCCCATTCCTCCCTGTACTTTTGCAGCCTTTTTTGGTCACAAAGCAGGAGAGGGGCTGGGAATTATGTTTTCAAACAAAGCGTTAATTCCGTAAACATTTATAGACTACTTTTGATTCTCACTGTATTACGGGACAAAGTGCGTCCCTTATTAGCTCAATACGGGACGTGTACTTTTGTTTCTAAATACGGGACGATTCCGTTTTTTAAGGGACGGTTGGCAACCCTATGGTATACAGAAGAAAAGAATATATGGCAATATATATAGTTACCGCACATTCTTCAAATTATACTGCAATATGGATTTCAGGCCATATCGCCCAGCCCTGAAGTGGGTGCCTTTTAATTAAAAGGTGGGTCAACAGTTCACAAATTAGCATCTTGCCAGATGAGCAATTATCACCAACATAGCCTTCCAAGTTTAATCCATAAATTTGTGATAAATAAATTGGTGATTTCAGTGTGTCTCTGTGAGCCTGCTGGATAGGCTGACTCGCTGCACACGCTCGCTTTTATAGACAGCTGAGTGGAAGATTCATGTTCACAACTGCTGCATTGTTTTTCTTTGCCTTCATGTGCTCATTTTTCAGCAGTTTAGGCAATTACATACATTAGGTATTGCTTTGCAATGCAGCAGCCATAGAGTTTGTTCTTTGTTAACTACGCTTATCCAAAGTAGTTCAAAGTAACACACGATGATCCAACTCAAGGGGCAAGCTTCTGCTAACATGAGCACAGTAATGACAGTTAAGGCTGGGTTCACTACTCAAACTGTGAGTTTTAGTTATTTCACAATAAAAGCTCTCTGCAGTTGTGAAGTGAGCCCCCATCTTTGGGTCCTGCTGGCAAAGGGATAAGAACGACAATGCTGTGCACAGCTGTGGAGTTGAACTCTCAGGCTGAAGAAATAGGCTATTAGTCTGTTTTAGATACTTTCAGTAGGAAATTACAAAATCTATATTATTATAACTATTACTAGCAAACCTCATTCATTTGTTGCACAGTCGCAGTCTTCAACCATTCAGGTTTAAGTGATACAATTAGTGTTAGATAGTATTATGGTGTACTTGTAAGTAGCAAAAACAAAGTGTTTGTGTGTTATTTTTTGTGTGTGTGTGTGTGTGTGTGTGTGTGTGTGTGTGTGTGTGTGTGTGTGTGTGTGTGTCTCAGCAGTTACAGAAGAGCCAGAATACATGATAGTATGACAGCCAAAGCATGGAGTACATCTGAATAACTAAGGCATGTTTGTTTCAGCAAAATTCTGTTTTTGTTTTTTTACATTCTCATTTTAATACTTTTTTTTGGAGGGGGGGGGGGGGATAGCGTCTCCACACACTGTCCTGCAAACCATAATTTTTATTAGATCACAGCGAAGCAGAGGCACAGTGTTCATGCAAACGTTTGCACAAATATTTGGTAAGATTAGGCCATATAGCAGCTCAAGAGCACGCTCAGTGACAGACTGAGATTACCCACAATGCACCACTGAATGACACAGGGAATCATTCCTGACTGTGGTCATCTCCCTGTAAACTCCATCTAATACACTGTAAACACTGCAATAGTTATACCTTTCTGCACACGCTCTACAGTAACACAGCAAATGACAAAGTTCACAGGTTAGAGTCAATGTCAGTCCTATATATTCTCACCTCTGTAATATTCATATTGATGTTTATTATTGAGTGATTTGTATACATTACTGCTATCTGTTAAATCTGTAACATATTGTATTATGCAGTCAGCTCAGTCTGTTACTGTTACTGTCTTGGAGCGACTGTAAGCCACATCATTTCCTTAGCAATTAATAAAGTATGCTGATTCTGAATTAGGGATTCCTGGTTAGACATCTCACACGTGCATACCACTAGTCAGGTAATCTTGTGATCATGTCTCCAAAAACACGCCATGCTACATCACCCCCGACCTAAAACCACACATGTCTGCTGGACATCCTAAAAACATCACTTAGAAATGAACACGCATATGTACTCAGTTTACAGCAATGCTTTAGTTAATTCAGCACAGAGGTTTAAGAAAATGCAAACATCATCATTTACACAAATTATATGTCAGACTACGTTGGGCGTTGTTACTCGACACTTGTGTCACATTTGTCCATCTGAAAGTTTTTACCAAAGCAAGATAAGAAACAAAAAGAGAAAGTGTTACATAAAAATAATCACGTAACCATGAACATAAATGTTGGGCCAGCTCTGTGTAAAGACGTAAGCATTGCTCAGACGAAGAAACCCTCACTCGCCATCATGTGTTCAGCAAATGATCAAAATCTCTTCCCATAAGAAAAGTGAAAAGCATCAGCACATTTGACAGTTTCCTGTGTGTTTCCCCTCAGAAGGACAGATGAGTGTTACGTCCTTACACACACTGGCTTCCTCTGCTGTATGTTTAATGGTCTGAAGAAAACGCTGCTGATCTTGGCAGCACACTCGCTTCTCTCTCTTCTTTGCCTCGTTTCCTGGAGCACAACCTATTTTTCTATTCCAGTCCTGTGAATATAAAGACATAAATCCAGAGTCATCTGTTTTGGTCTGACTCCATTACAGGACATTCAGCTTCACAGGACTTGGCCAAGTTGTTTCTTGACGCGATCACCTGTATAAGGTTATTGTTTGACACATCTATGTTTCCTCTAAGTTACAAACACCCATGTGTTGTGGAAAAGAAGCTTATTTATAATATCAGTGGCTAACACTGTGTGCGATGCTAACAGTCTGTCAGTATTTGTAAATCACGTGGTGTTCTTGTTTGGTCCTCCGTACATGTTTATGTATCTGACACATTGAAATCGTAGTTTTCAGTAGACCAGCTTGCCTTAAGCCGACTAATTAGCCATAACCACACAGCCTATCACTGCTTCTGTTACTGCTAAGCACTCTTAATAAAAACAGACACTCTATTAAACTAAACTGTCTAACATAGCAGTAATGCCCTTTCACTGACATGTTGTGTAATCTTCTTAATGCAGCATTTCTGCCAGCTTAGTACGAGCCTGTTAGCCTGCTATGATGAAGCTGACACACCCCAGTCTTAGTAATCTGAGTGCATTTATTTATTTTACACAAAAGGTGCAAGCGTCATGTCAGCTGATGTATTTGTTCAGCCTCCTGATTCTGTTTAAAGTATAAAAACAAACAATATAAAGACTGAAGATGTTAAAGTAAAACCAGGAACAATCTTACCTGGTGAGGTGATTAGTGCACACTCATGGTTACGCTTGCTTAAACTGGATCGTTGTTTTACAACTTACATTCCCAGTAACTGGAAAGAAGGAGAAAGTCTTATTGATCCTGATAAAGACACAAAAGGTAAAGTAAGCATACCGTCTGTCTGCATCATAGACGATAAAAACATGGCTGGAGCTGCCAAAACCACGTGCACGAAGGACTGTGAGACCACGTGCTCGTTGGCTGAAACAAACACGAGTCATTAGTCATGTTTGATATGACCCAGATTTACAAAATAGACAAGATAGAATTTACTGCTAACAAACAATGAAATGGTAATTATAATTTATTATTAATAAATTACTGCAATTTAAAAAAGCATCTGTAAAAAGTTTGGAATAAGTCTGAAATAAAAGTTTTCAGAGGAGATTATAGAAACTGTAGAGCTGAAACAAATGTCATGTATCGCTCACGTGGAGACTTTAAATCATTGGCAGCCAAGAAAACTACAAAAATGTAAATTTATAAGCACATGTGAATATCAGTAAGGAACTAGAACTTTACAAGTTTAATCAATGCTGTTGACACACCGCAGGCATAAAACCGATCAATTACATAGTTAACCTTTAGTGACACGAATCGTTAAAACTAATTGGTCTGTTCCTGTTTATGGGCGACTTCTGGCTTCCAGGCCTCAGTGGGTTACTATTACGTTTACACATGGATGTGTCACGCTGTGTCGTCACCATCACACTCACTGTTCCACGGTGTTTATGGGAGATGCAGCTGATTAATATCAAGGACAGAAGGTGAAAAGCAGGGGCTGAATTTTCACAATAAGAGCGAGGGGACGATGTACTGTGAAGTGATTGTAAAGGTCTTTCTCTCAAACAGAGTGAAGGCGTTTTAAATAATCCCTCCCTCTCCCCTTTCTATGGATTCTGCTGACTTGCTGTTATTAATGTTGTGTGTGTTAACTGAAGTTTACTTAAGTTACTTCTGCTCTACATCTACTGAAGAGTTATTAAGATGTGAAATGCTTATAGTGATGTAACCGTAACAGATTACAGTGTTGGTGTGTCTCCTAGGAACGGTGATCCAATGGTGAGATTCATGCTGATATTCTCTCTCCCTGCATCTCTCCAGGGCCCTTCAGGACTGAAGGCATCAAGGCCTCTGACGTTCTTCCTATTTTAAAGGAAAAAGTTGCCTTTGTGTCAGGTGAGTGTCAGTCAGTGTTGTTGGTGTTAAATCCACAACCCTCCAGTCTGTTTCAGGAGAACTTTACATCAGCCCCCTGAGTGTCCTACAGCAAAGAGCCTGTCCCCGCCACCATGGTCATGCAGGACGAACACAGAGGTGTTTGAAGCATTAGGAGCTATTCTTCATGTTTAGTAACATTGTTTGATAGTTAAGAATGTTTTGAAATTTATATAATCTTTTCATGTTGAAGACAAAAAGATGGGATTTTTTTCAGTCATAAGGAAAAGGACCAGTAAGAAGAATGTCCCGTGGACTGTCCACAGTCCTGTTTAGAATATAGTCGAGTATATTATTACTCACATATCTGCCCACGTGAAAAGCTCATTGGACTCACGCACATCCTGAGGCAGGAAAGGCAGAGGGAAGATCATCCAATCTATTCACACCATGGGAACGTCTCTCCTCTGCCCTTAGAGCTCATTCACTGCCAAAGCAAACATCCAAACAACACACCAGTGTGGCCGGCACACTCTCCTACACATAGTTTAACAAGCAATCTAACGTTGGAAGTTTGGAAGATGAACATGTGCTTCACTGTTCCCCTGCTTTTATTTTGAAACCTGCATCACTCTGATCCATTCCAACAATGTTAAAAAGACACTGAGAAGAAAACTGTGCGACACCTGAACAACAGAACTGTTGAGGGCAGCGTTGCTGCTCAACACGTCTGCAGCCCCTGCTGATGACCAGCAGGATGTGTCGCAGCTTGTGGGATGAGCACATGTTGACTGTCTCCCCTTTTAACCTCTAGTGGTTCAGTCCAGAACCTATTTGGTTTGTGGCTTAACCAATCAGCCAATACCACCTCGTTAAATGTTAATTGGTCAGCTGGTTTATTTGTGAAGGTGTGATTGGTCCATTTTTTTTTCATAGCTATTTTTTTTGTGGTCACTTAATAAAGTGGTAACACTTTACTTACACTTTAAGTGTCGCTGGACGTCATTCCACTGATTCACATGTAGATGTAAACTCACCCTGGATTACCTGCCTGAACACGTGTGTTTTGGCTTTAAGGTTTTTCTTGTGCATCTACTTGCAGGTGGACGAGATAAACGAGGAGGACCAATTCTGACATTTCCTGCCAGGAGCAACCATGACCGAATAAAACCCGAGGACCTGAGGAGGCTAGTAACTCACTCACACTCACTTACTCACCAGTACTCACAGCAACAACAGCCAACACACACACACACACTCACACACACACACACACACACACACACACACACACACACACACACACACGTCTGTTACAGGAGTATCATCTGTTGTCTTTCTACTAGCCGCTCTATTAGGACATTTAGTTAGACTCAAGTGTGACGGGCACTTAAGGAAGCAGTGAAGGCTGGAGTGGACATTTAAGCAATTAAGTGCTTCCTTGTAGTCTGTTACAACAGCAGGCGTAGACCAGTGTTTAATTTGCATCAGCATGAAAGCTGCAGTGTTTGCAGCACACAAGAGCCGGTCTGTGAGCACTCACACAGTCTGAGGGTGTTACAAGGAAAGCAGTCGAAATATTAGGCACAGGCCTGCCCCAGTCATTCTGCACACAGGAACGTTTTCGTTTTGGTCTCATAGTTTTTAATATCGTTTCAGTTAACCTCTGGGGGGTCCTAGAAAAATGCATACACTATTGGGCTTAGAGCCACAAATCGACCACGCCATGAAAAGTGCCATAAAATATCTATATATTAATATTTTTTTCCACTTTAAATTAGCCAATCTTTTAGACCTACTTCTCCTTGAAATATTCATATCAAGTTTTAATTACATTTCGCGGATTTTAACCCTTTATATCCCGGTTTCGTCACATGGCCGCACTGTTTTTTTAGCCCCAAAAAACAAAGAAATCAAATATTTCCCAAAAGATACAATTCCAAGGCCCGGACTCCCGAGTACCACCAACATTCGGAAGATGGCCCATTATTTGGTTGTAATGACCGTGGAATGGGAAATAGCGTTTATAATGGGTTTCAATGGGGCACAAATCGACCACTAGGACCAATAGTGTAAGTTTATCTGTAGCTCAGCCACTGAAGCTAATTTAAGGGAGTCAGACTGGAATTTTGAAATATATGTAACCAGACTTTTTTTTGGAAAAGTTGGCTATATTCCGTTCAACACAGTGCAAATGGCGTGTATACGAACAATGAAAAATGGCACAAATCGACCCAAGACCACCCAGAGGTTAAGTTGATTTAAAGCAGCGGTTCTCAAACTGTGGGGCAGGCAGCATTTAGACGACCACAGGAAAAAAATCCAGTTAAAATGTGTTCAGTTAGTAGTAGTTTTTTTTAGCAGGTGATTTTTAAAGCTAAAATTAAATTGCAATCTCTTTTTAGCAGTTGTGGGGTGCATGAATTTATTTATCATCCAGAGACATGCAGCTTGTGGGGATAGGTTAGTTGATTAATCCAAATTGCCCGTAGGTGTGAATGTGAGTGCGACTGGTTGTCTGTCCCTGTGTGTTGGCCCTGCGACAGACCTGTCCAGAGTGGACCCCGCCTCTCGCCCTGTGACAGCGGGGATAGGCTCCAGCGCCCCCCACGACCCTGAAAAGGATAAGTGGAAGCTTATGGATGGATGGATCTAAAGTTTGTCCAGAATCATTTTAAATGTAAAATGTATCAGGATGAAAGCTTGAACATGCATGAGTAAAATAACTGAGTTATACAGTGAAATGCTGTAAACACACATGCACATAATATAAAATGCTGCCTGTTCAGATACAGTGTGCTGACAGTGTTAAGCATCATTCAGCCGTCTGACTGATCTGGTAAATATCTGCACAAACCTTTCTACATTCTTTAATCGTCTTGATCGAAATGATTTGATTTAACTTATTCGAGACCCACATTTCACTGAGTCGTGCACAGAGGAATTCAAAATGTAAAGTAAAAATAGCTGTGCAAAGGGCTGAGACCACTGCCGGGTCATTTCCAGACTGATGCCAGAATTTGAGAGGTTTGTCAAGATGATGCTTCAGCCCAATGGGTGGTGGTAGATCAGACCATGTGACAGTAGAGGACTGCAGTGAGAGTGGCCTTATGCCGTCCTGCGTGTAGCTGAGACTCTTCAGAATGGACCCCAAACACATCCGTCACATGTGAGTGAGCCCGAGGATAAAGGGCGGCCAGTTTGTGTTTAGAGACGACTGCTGAAGAAGGAAATGTGACAGAACACGGTGGTGACGTGTTATAGAAAGTTTGCAACCAGAGCCTTTGACAATAATCTGTACTGTCAGAGACTAATGCACACATAAATGCATTTACCCACTTTTGCTAATCGAACTGCTGTTTCCAGGGTGACGGGGTCTGTCTGCAGGTTATAATGGATGAACTGACTTTATATTAATAGACTCTGCATGTTACTGAAGGTGGAGCTGTGGCACTCGAATCAGCTGCAGTAACTGAATTTTAGGCACTGAGTTGTGGCAGTTTGGGTTCAGTTCAGTTGTTATGCTGCAGTTCCTCTGAGTCAGGCACTGAACTGCTTGAGTTTCTGTCTGTTTATGGCTCTGATTGGGAGAAATCTTCTCAACTGTCAGCTTCAAGAAGCCATCGTCCAGCACTTGAGCTGTGCTCAACAAACGCCTGCATGTGGATGTTCTGTGCTAGAGGTAGATACATGCACACATCTGGTTGCACTGAAAGAAAGGAAAACACTGAAAACTGCCACTTTGTTACCTCAATATTAAAGTACAGCTCCCCCTGATTCCTGCTTACTCTTGTTTCAGCTGGAAACATAATGTTCCCTCGTAGAAACAGTACGTTTCATTCCTGCAGAGCCCTCCGCTGCAGCTTCTTCTTTTATTATTGCAGCGTGTTTAGTTTCTTCTGCAAACAGAAAACAGTTTACCTGCTCAGAACGTCAAACACGTCCATGCTGGAATATATCATCCAGATTATCTGATGGGATTGCACTTATGTTTTACCTGCAGTGTGACTGTCACTTACAGGCCACAGCAGAGCAGAATAAGATTGACGTCTTCTGCTAAATGTCCCTCTGAAAGTTTCCTTTAAATATCAAACATATTCAGACTGCTGACGACACCAGTGAAACAAGGCTGCCGCCTCAGGCGCTCCCCGTCTGTGGGGCAACCACAAATGCATTGTCTGGTTCACTTTAAGTCTCGTATAACAGGGATACTAATCATTTCCTCTGAGCCTCTTCTGCCTCCTCATCTTGTTTGTCTGTGTCCCGTCAGCGAGGACGTATGCAAACGTGGCTTCACTGTCATCATTGACATGCGAGGTTCAAAGTGGGAGCTGATTAAGCCTCTGCTCAAGACGCTGCAGGAGTCTTTCCCAGCTGAGATCTGTGTGGCTCTCATCATTAAGCCCGACAACTTTTGGCAGAAACAGAAGACGAACTTCGGGAGTGCAAAGTTCTCTTTTGAGGTCAGTGGGCTTTGTGTGTTTTACCCAACACGGCTTTGATCGTTCAAAGGAAACCTTATTAACAGTAAGATTATTAGAGATTAGTGCTGTAATGCTATTTGTGTGGCAAACTGATAATAACTAATAATACTTTCAGGCATCATTGATTTCCACAAGCTGCCATTATGATTTACGCATGTATTTATATATGTGGCACAGATGCTGCAGTCACTACACTGTAGTAAGAACATGAAGCACCGCAGGTAGTCAGAACTCACCTCTAACCTGTGTCTGTGTGAACAGACCAACATGGTGTCAGTTGAAGGTCTTGCCAAGCTAGTGGATCCCTCCCAGCTCACAGACGACTTTGAAGGCTCGCTGGACTACAACCACGAGGAGTGGATGGATCTCAGGGTGTCATTGGAGGAGTTCATGTCCAATGCTGTTCATCTGCTGTCCAGACTGGAGGATCTGCAGGTGGGGGCAGCAAAGGCTCAAAGAATGGGAGTAACTGCTATGGCCGATATGACCAGTGTTTCCTGTCTTCTGCAGGAGCTCCTGTCCAAGAAGGACTTTCCTGCAGATGTGGAAGGCTCTCGGCGACTGATAGAGGAACACACCCAGCTTAAGAAAAAGGTGAGTCACTATCAGTACAGGTGCAGACACAGTCAGAGACTTTGTTATCACTCTAGATCGAGCTGTGCTAAAGCCAGCACAATTCAGTGTTCTCCTACTATTAATGAGAGGATTGAACTGTGCAAAGCCACTGAAGCTACTCTCCTGCAGGTGCTAAAGGCTCCAGTGGAGGAATTAGACCAGGAAGGCCAGAGGCTGCTCCAGTGTATCAGATCGAGTGATGGCTTTTCAGGGAGAAACTGCATCTCAGGCTCAGCTGACTTTCAGAGCCTTGTGCCCAAGGTAAGCAACGTCCAGCACCAGCAAAGATCTCCCAGCATACAGTTTTTTATTTAAGCTAAGGTTAACACAGGCTGGCCCCAAACAAGAATAGTAGCTTCTGTTATGGTTTATCTATACTTTCTGATGCAAACAAAACTTTGAACCTAGACATGAGAATTGCTGTGGCACATTCAGATACTAATGCATCCATGCATGATGCTTGCAGATGCTTTTGGCCTTATATAAGAGTACTTACTGGAATATTAACTGCAAACCTGTAGGTATACTTTCATGCCTACATAATCAGGGCCCACATTGTACATGATCAGTAACGTTGACCGCTTTGAGGCCACTGTTGTTGTGATTTGGTGCTATATAGATAAAAGTGAACTGAGTCTAGATGATTATTGACAGTTTTGTTCATAACTAAATGAAACTCACATCCTTCCAGCTGCTGAATGCTTAAAGCACATGGTATCATAACACAAGTCCACAGCCTTATTTTTTCTCATTAGCCAGCTCGTTAGCAACCCTCATTATCTGACAAGTGCTGGCTGCATATTAGCTCATTAGCCAAAGGACTCCACAGGGAAAATTTGAGTGCAGAACTTGTTTGCATTAAGCACATGAAGTACATGTGCACTGCCTGCGTGAGCAGCATTTACATTGATGTATGAGTGTGAGACATCTTTCATATTTAAATCTGTGCTTTACGTTTTGGATTAAAGAGGATCATAAAGGCAATATCAAACCGGCCAATGGCATGCGAGTGAGAAGGTGAGGCTAAACTGTGGAATTATAAACATGCAGGTGCTGTTTTGTTCCCCACTTGTGCACCTGCAGTACTAAACACAGCAGTAACACAGCAGTGTAAAAGATAGACGTAATGAACTGTTGGTTCAATCCAAAGAAAACCTGCCATCACATTCAGATCAGAAGTGATGTGCTGAATGAAATGTAAGACACACTCGATGAGCTTGCTGTTGTCATGTGACACATTGTGCTTTTCCTGACAGGTGGCCAGTCTGCTGGATAAGCTGCATTCCACCAGGCAACATCTCCATCAGATGTGGCATGTCAGGAAACTGAAGCTGGACCAGTGCTTCCAGCTGCGCCTCTTTGAACAGGATGCAGAAAAAGTGAGTTACACCTAAATATGACCAGAGTGTGAGGAAGGACGAGGCTGGGATGAGTACAAAGACATCAGGGGCCTGTGCTGGCGTGTGCACCAGCTCTGATATAATGCTGTTATGCATGCCTCATTCACCTGCACTGCTTTCTGTTAAACGCACTGGGGTTAGTATACCTGACCTGCAGACTAGAGCAGCCAGGGATTGAATGACCAGCCTTAGCTGACCTGTGCTACATCCTGAGCTGCAGCCACAGTTCAGCATATCGAGGCTATCTTCTTCTTCTTTGGGTTTGACATTGAAAGATAAGGCTAAGCTTTCACACTGAGGTAGTTATCAGCTGGATAATATGTTGTTCGTCTGCTGTTTCGGCCTGGCAAACCTTCAATTGCCTTCAAGTTTCCTCAGATAATTTCAGGACACACTTTGTCGCTTGCTTGCGTTTCATACTGAGGTACAGTGGGGCAAAAAAGTATTTAGTCAGCCACCGATTGTGCAAGTTCCCCCACCTAAAATGATGACAGAGGTCAGTAATTTGCACCAGAGGTACACTTCAACTGTGAGAGACAGAATGTGAAAAAAAATCCATGAATCCACATGGTAGGATTTGTAAAGAATTTATTCGTAAATCAGGGTGGAAAATAAGTATTTGGTCAATAACAAAAATACAACTCAATACTTTGTAACATAACCTTTGTTGGCAATAACAGAGGTCAAACGTTTACTATAGGTCTTTACCAGGTTTGCACACACAGTAGCTGGTATTTTGGCCCATTCCTCCATGCAGATCTTCTCGAGAGCAGTGATGTTTTGGGGCTGTCGCCGAGCAACACGGACTTTCAACTCCCGCCACAGATTTTCTATGGGGTTGAGGTCTGGAGACTGGCTAGGCCACTCCAGGACTTTCAAATGCTTCTTACGGAGCCACTCCTTTGTTGCCCGGGCGGTGTGTTTTGGATCATTGTCATGTTGGAAGACCCAGCCTCGTTTCATCTTCAAAGTTCTCACTGATGGAAGGAGGTTTTGGCTCAAAATCTCACGATACATGGCCCCATTCATTCTGTCCTTAACACGGATCAGTCGTCCTGTCCCCTTGGCAGAAAAACAGCCCCATAGCATGATGTTTCCACCCCCATGCTTCACAGTAGGTATGGTGTTCTTGGGATGCAACTCAGTATTCTTCTTCCTCCAAACACGACGAGTTGAGTTTATACCAAAAAGTTCTACTTTGGTTTCATCTGACCACATGACATTCTCCCAATCCTCTGCTGTATCATCCATGTGCTCTCTGGCAAACTTCAGACGGGCCTGGACATGCACTGGCTTCAGCAGCGGAACACGTCTGGCACTGCGGGATTTGATTCCCTGCTGTTTCCACACGGCTCCCTCCGCCAGCCGTGACACTTTGTGAGTATTTCTTACACGGCGTGCTGTGGGGAAAAGCCTGTTCTAACGTTTGAGTCTAAGGTTTATTTTTTAGCACCTGGCGGCTCTTTTTTACTTCTCATCCGTAAATAATCTGCATCTTTCAGGTGATTCAGTTTATTTTGAAAAGTCTCAACAGGATCTTGAGCTTTATTGTGAAAGGTTTATGTGGAACATAAACAAGCGGACACGCGATGGTGTTACCATCGTTGTTGCTAACGACAACCCATTAACAAAACAGTCGCTTGTCTGTCTGTAGTGTGGTTATATTAAATATAAGAGAAAGAGAGAACTTTAAGAAATTAATAATAACTACAGTGACCATCAGAACCATGAAAAAATATTGCTGTAAACAGTTTATTTTGCGACGCCACGAAACAAATGATAGCGTAAAATGAAACGTTAGACGTTTCTATATCGTCATCCGATATATATCGTTATATCGAACAGCCCTACTTTGTTGTGCTGTGCCTGCCCTTCAAATTGAAATTTCATTTCACTCAACTTAAACACAACGCACACATCTTCTTCCATTAGTAACAGCTAGCAAATGTTTCAGGTGGTTTCTGGATAATTTCAGTGTAACTGTAAGGACGCACACATGCACACATAAATGCATATTAAACAACACATGCTTCTGTAACCACAGCTGTGTCACTACCATTGAATGACATGAGATGAGGAAAACACACGTTAGATTAAAGGTGTGTGACAGACTGAAAGCATGAAGACAAGCCACCTTCAAACCAACCATGCCCGACACTTATGGTTCATTTTCACACTTGTTGTTCTGCACCTAGACTGATAGTGACATGAACAACATAGTACAAGGTTACACTCTTTGGTCATCATCTTTGTCTTTTTGGAACACCTGCATAGAAAAGCTTCCAAAACAAAAACCAAAATATATGAGACTTAATTAAACATATAACAACTTCTAGTTCCTGAAAACGTGTGTATTTAGCTCTTGGTTGAAACAAAACCCAGTCCTAAGAGCCTGGGGCAGAGCTTTTGGTTTGAATTTCATGCTCTGATGGTCCCAGTAAGTTCAAACCAGAGTGTGTCGCGTTGCTGCAGGACACTGTGGTAGCTGTGCTCATTATCTGTTGCCTTGAATTCAGCATAAATCTCCAACTCATTGCCCAAAAGTGTTTCACGGCACAGGATAAAAAACAAATGGGTGAATGTGGCCAAAGAAAGACAGAAGATGCTGAGTATGTACTGATTTTATGCACAAAATAAAGTCCGTATTCACCGAATAGAAGAAGAAACACATCCAGTGTACCTCCATGAGGGATTGGACTGTACCACAGTACTTGGCAGCTGTCTCTCTTTTCCCATCTTTTTGTACACACGTCGTTGCTACTTTTGAAAAAGTAACTGCCGCAGAGGATAACATCTTTTGTCTAAGGTGCTGTCTAATTGCATTGGTGATTTCAGTGTGTCTCTGTGAGCCTGCTGGATAGGCTGACTCGCTGCACACGCTCGCTTTTATAGACAGCTGAGTGGAAGATTCATGTTCACAACTGCTGCATTGTTTTTCTTTGCCTTCATGTGCTCATTTTTCAGCAGTTTAGGCAATTACATACATTAGGTATTGCTTTGCAATGCAGCAGCCATAGAGTTTGTTCTTTGTTAACTACGCTTATCCAAAGTAGTTCAAAGTAACACACGATGATCCAACTCAAGGGGCAAGCTTCTGCTAACATGAGCACAGTAATGACAGTTAAGGCTGGGTTCACTACTCAAACTGTGAGTTTTAGTTATTTCACAATAAAAGCTCTCTGCAGTTGTGAAGTGAGCCCCCATCTTTGGGTCCTGCTGGCAAAGGGATAAGAACGACAATGCTGTGCACAGCTGTGGAGTTGAACTCTCAGGCTGAAGAAATAGGCTATTAGTCTGTTTTAGATACTTTCAGTAGGAAATTACAAAATCTATATTATTATAACTATTACTAGCAAACCTCATTCATTTGTTGCACAGTCGCAGTCTTCAACCATTCAGGTTTAAGTGATACAATTAGTGTTAGATAGTATTAGTGTGTACTTGTAAGTAGCAAAAACAAAGTGGTGTGTGTGTGTGTGTGTGTGTGTGTGTGTGTGTGTGTGTGTGTGTGTGTGTCTCAGCAGTTACAGAAGAGCCAGAATACATGATAGTATGACAGCCAAAGCATGGAGTACATCTGAATAACTAAGGCATGTTTGTTTCAGCAAAATTCTGTTTTTGTTTTTTTACATTCTCATTTTAATACTTTTTTTTGGAGGGGGGGGGGGTATAGCGTCTCCACACACTGTCCTGCAAACCATAATTTTTATTAGATCACAGCGAAGCAGAGGCACAGTGTTCATGCAAACGTTTGCACAAATATTTGGTAAGATTAGGCCATATAGCAGCTCAAGAGCACGCTCAGTGACAGACTGAGATTACCCACAATGCACCACTGAATGACACAGGGAATCATTCCTGACTGTGGTCATCTCCCTGTAAACTCCATCTAATACACTGTAAACACTGCAATAGTTATACCTTTCTGCACACGCTCTACAGTAACACAGCAAATGACAAAGTTCACAGGTTAGAGTCAATGTCAGTCCTATATATTCTCACCTCTGTAATATTCATATTGATGTTTATTATTGAGTGATTTGTATACATTACTGCTATCTGTTAAATCTGTAACATATTGTATTATGCAGTCAGCTCAGTCTGTTACTGTTACTGTCTTGGAGCGACTGTAAGCCACATCATTTCCTTAGCAATTAATAAAGTATGCTGATTCTGAATTAGGGATTCCTGGTTAGACATCTCACACGTGCATACCACTAGTCAGGTAATCTTGTGATCATGTCTCCAAAAACACGCCATGCTACATCACCCCCGACCTAAAACCACACATGTCTGCTGGACATCCTAAAAACATCACTTAGAAATGAACACGCATATGTACTCAGTTTACAGCAATGCTTTAGTTAATTCAGCACAGAGGTTTAAGAAAATGCAAACATCATCATTTACACAAATTATATGTCAGACTACGTTGGGCGTTGTTACTCGACACTTGTGTCACATTTGTCCATCTGAAAGTTTTTACCAAAGCAAGATAAGAAACAAAAAGAGAAAGTGTTACATAAAAATAATCACGTAACCATGAACATAAATGTTGGGCCAGCTCTGTGTAAAGACGTCCATCACAGGTGTCTAAAGTTGTTTGATTGCTCAGACGAAGAAACCCTCACTCGCCATCATGTGTTCAGCAAATGATCAAAATCTCTTCCCATAAGAAAAGTGAAAAGCATCAGCACATTTGACAGTTTCCTGTGTGTTTCCCCTCAGAAGGACAGATGAGTGTTACGTCCTTACACACACTGGCTTCCTCTGCTGTATGTTTAATGGTCTGAAGAAAACGCTGCTGATCTTGGCAGCACACTCGCTTCTCTCTCTTCTTTGCCTCGTTTCCTGGAGCACAACCTATTTTTCTATTCCAGTCCTGTGAATATAAAGACATAAATCCAGAGTCATCTGTTTTGGTCTGACTCCATTACAGGACATTCAGCTTCACAGGACTTGGCCAAGTTGTTTCTTGACGCGATCACCTGTATAAGGTTATTGTTTGACACATCTATGTTTCCTCTAAGTTACAAACACCCATGTGTTGTGGAAAAGAAGCTTATTTATAATATCAGTGGCTAACACTGTGTGCGATGCTAACAGTCTGTCAGTATTTGTAAATCACGTGGTGTTCTTGTTTGGTCCTCCGTACATGTTTATGTATCTGACACATTGAAATCGTAGTTTTCAGTAGACCAGCTTGCCTTAAGCCGACTAATTAGCCATAACCACACAGCCTATCACTGCTTCTGTTACTGCTAAGCACTCTTAATAAAAACAGACACTCTATTAAACTAAACTGTCTAACATAGCAGTAATGCCCTTTCACTGACATGTTGTGTAATCTTCTTAATGCAGCATTTCTGCCAGCTTAGTACGAGCCTGTTAGCCTGCTATGATGAAGCTGACACACCCCAGTCTTAGTAATCTGAGTGCATTTATTTATTTTACACAAAAGGTGCAAGCGTCATGTCAGCTGATGTATTTGTTCAGCCTCCTGATTCTGTTTAAAGTATAAAAACAAACAATATAAAGACTGAAGATGTTAAAGTAAAACCAGGAACAATCTTACCTGGTGAGGTGATTAGTGCACACTCATGGTTACGCTTGCTTAAACTGGATCGTTGTTTTACAACTTACATTCCCAGTAACTGGAAAGAAGGAGAAAGTCTTATTGATCCTGATAAAGACACAAAAGGTAAAGTAAGCATACCATCTGTCTGCATCATAGACGATAAAAACATGGCTGGAGCTGCCAAAACCACGTGCACGAAGGACTGTGAGACCACGTGCTCGTTGGCTGAAACAAACACGAGTCATTAGTCATGTTTGATATGACCCAGATTTACAAAATAGACAAGATAGAATTTACTGCTAACAAACAATGAAATGGTAATTATAATTTATTATTAATAAATTACTGCAATTTAAAAAAGCATCTGTAAAAAGTTTGGAATAAGTCTGAAATAAAAGTTTTCAGAGGAGATTATAGAAACTGTAGAGCTGAAACAAATGTCATGTATCGCTCACGTGGAGACTTTAAATCATTGGCAGCCAAGAAAACTACAAAAATGTAAATTTATAAGCACATGTGAATATCAGTAAGGAACTAGAACTTTACAAGTTTAATCAATGCTGTTGACACACCGCAGGCATAAAACCGATCAATTACATAGTTAACCTTTAGTGACACGAATCGTTAAAACTAATTGGTCTGTTCCTGTTTATGGGCGACTTCTGGCTTCCAGGCCTCAGTGGGTTACTATTACGTTTACACATGGATGTGTCACGCTGTGTCGTCACCATCACACTCACTGTTCCACGGTGTTTATGGGAGATGCAGCTGATTAATATCAAGGACAGAAGGTGAAAAGCAGGGGCTGAATTTTCACAATAAGAGCGAGGGGACGATGTACTGTGAAGTGATTGTAAAGGTCTTTCTCTCAAACAGAGTGAAGGCGTTTTAAATAATCCCTCCCTCTCCCCTTTCTATGGATTCTGCTGACTTGCTGTTATTAATGTTGTGTGTGTTAACTGAAGTTTACTTAAGTTACTTCTGCTCTACATCTACTGAAGAGTTATTAAGATGTGAAATGCTTATAGTGATGTAACCGTAACAGATTACAGTGTTGGTGTGTCTCCTAGGAACGGTGATCCAATGGTGAGATTCATGCTGATATTCTCTCTCCCTGCATCTCTCCAGGGCCCTTCAGGACTGAAGGCATCAAGGCCTCTGACGTTCTTCCTATTTTAAAGGAAAAAGTTGCCTTTGTGTCAGGTGAGTGTCAGTCAGTGTTGTTGGTGTTAAATCCACAACCCTCCAGTCTGTTTCAGGAGAACTTTACATCAGCCCCCTGAGTGTCCTACAGCAAAGAGCCTGTCCCCGCCACCATGGTCATGCAGGACGAACACAGAGGTGTTTGAAGCATTAGGAGCTATTCTTCATGTTTAGTAACATTGTTTGATAGTTAAGAATGTTTTGAAATTTATATAATCTTTTCATGTTGAAGACAAAAAGATGGGATTTTTTTCAGTCATAAGGAAAAGGACCAGTAAGAAGAATGTCCCGTGGACTGTCCACAGTCCTGTTTAGAATATAGTCGAGTATATTATTACTCACATATCTGCCCACGTGAAAAGCTCATTGGACTCACGCACATCCTGAGGCAGGAAAGGCAGAGGGAAGATCATCCAATCTATTCACACCATGGGAACGTCTCTCCTCTGCCCTTAGAGCTCATTCACTGCCAAAGCAAACATCCAAACAACACACCAGTGTGGCCGGCACACTCTCCTACACATAGTTTAACAAGCAATCTAACGTTGGAAGTTTGGAAGATGAACATGTGCTTCACTGTTCCCCTGCTTTTATTTTGAAACCTGCATCACTCTGATCCATTCCAACAATGTTAAAAAGACACTGAGAAGAAAACTGTGCGACACCTGAACAACAGAACTGTTGAGGGCAGCGTTGCTGCTCAACACGTCTGCAGCCCCTGCTGATGACCAGCAGGATGTGTCGCAGCTTGTGGGATGAGCACATGTTGACTGTCTCCCCTTTTAACCTCTAGTGGTTCAGTCCAGAACCTATTTGGTTTGTGGCTTAACCAATCAGCCAATACCACCTCGTTAAATGTTAATTGGTCAGCTGGTTTATTTGTGAAGGTGTGATTGGTCCATTTTTTTTTCATAGCTATTTTTTTTGTGGTCACTTAATAAAGTGGTAACACTTTACTTACACTTTAAGTGTCGCTGGACGTCATTCCACTGATTCACATGTAGATGTAAACTCACCCTGGATTACCTGCCTGAACACGTGTGTTTTGGCTTTAAGGTTTTTCTTGTGCATCTACTTGCAGGTGGACGAGATAAACGAGGAGGACCAATTCTGACATTTCCTGCCAGGAGCAACCATGACCGAATAAAACCCGAGGACCTGAGGAGGCTAGTAACCTACCTGTCTACTGTCCCCAGGTACTCACAATGCAATCACACACACACACACACACACACACACACACACACACACACACACACACACACGTCTGCCTTCATTTTCACGTTAGAGGTATCATCTGTTGTCTTTCTACTAGCCGCTCT
This sequence comes from Haplochromis burtoni, assembly GCF_018398535.1. Taxonomy (NCBI): domain Eukaryota; kingdom Metazoa; phylum Chordata; class Actinopteri; order Cichliformes; family Cichlidae; genus Haplochromis; species Haplochromis burtoni. The sequence goes on along the minus strand of NW_024582644.1, from coordinate 126,956 downwards.
ATTAGGACATTTAGTTAGACTCAAGTGTGACGGGCACTTAAGGAAGCAGTGAAGGCTGGAGTGGACATTTAAGCAATTAAGTGCTTCCTTGTAGTCTGTTACAACAGCAGGCGTAGACCAGTGTTTAATTTGCATCAGCATGAAAGCTGCAGTGTTTGCAGCACACAAGAGCCGGTCTGTGAGCACTCACACAGTCTGAGGGTGTTACAAGGAAAGCAGTCGAAATATTAGGCACAGGCCTGCCCCAGTCATTCTGCACACAGGAACGTTTTCGTTTTGGTCTCATAGTTTTTAATATCGTTTCAGTTTAACCTCTGGGGGGTCCTAGAAAAATGCATACACTATTGGGCTTAGAGCCACAAATCGACCACGCCATGAAAAGTGCTATAAAATATCTATATATTAATATTTTTTCCACTTTAAATTAGCCAATCTTTTAGACCTACTTCTCCTTGAAATATTCATTTCAAGTTTTAATTACATTTCGCGGATTTTAACCGTTTATATCCCGGTTTCGTCACATGAGCGCACTGCTTTTTTAGCCCCAAAAAACAAGGAAATCAAATATTTCCCAAAAGATACAATTCCAAGGCCCGGACTCCCGAGTACCACCAACATTCGGAAGATGGCCCATTATTTGGTTGTAATGACCGTGGAATGGGAAATAGCGTTTATAATGGGTTTCAATGGGGCACAAATCGACCACTAGGACCAATAGTGTAAGTTTATCTGTAGCTCAGCCACTGAAGCTAATTTAAGGGAGTCAGACTGGAATTTTGAAATATATGAAACAGACCTTTTTTTTGGAAAAGTTGGCTATATTCCGTTCAACACAGTGCAAATGGCGTGTATACGAACAATGAAAAATGGCACAAATCGACCCAAGACCACCCAGAGGTTAAGTTGATTTAAAGCAGCGGTTCTCAAACTGTGGGGCAGGCAGCATTTAGACGACCACAGGAAAAAAATCCAGTTAAAATGTGTTCAGTTAGTAGTAGTTTTTTTTAGCAGGTGATTTTTAAAGCTAAAATTAAATTGCAATCTCTTTTTAGCAGTTGTGGGGTGCATGAATTTATTTATCATCCAGAGACATGCAGCTTGTGGGGATAGGTTAGTTGATTAATCCAAATTGCCCGTAGGTGTGAATGTGAGTGCGACTGGTTGTCTGTCCCTGTGTGTTGGCCCTGCGACAGACCTGTCCAGAGTGGACCCCGCCTCTCGCCCTGTGACAGCGGGGATAGGCTCCAGCGCCCCCCACGACCCTGAAAAGGATAAGTGGAAGCTTATGGATGGATGGATCTAAAGTTTGTCCAGAATCATTTTAAATGTAAAATGTATCAGGATGAAAGCTTGAACATGCATGAGTAAAATAACTGAGTTATACAGTGAAATGCTGTAAACACACATGCACATAATATAAAATGCTGCCTGTTCAGATACAGTGTGCTGACAGTGTTAAGCATCATTCAGCCGTCTGACTGATCTGGTAAATATCTGCACAAACCTTTCTACATTCTTTAATCGTCTTGATCGAAATGATTTGATTTAACTTATTCGAGACCCACATTTCACTGAGTCGTGCACAGAGGAATTCAAAATGTAAAGTAAAAATAGCTGTGCAAAGGGCTGAGACCACTGCCGGGTCATTTCCAGACTGATGCCAGAATTTGAGAGGTTTGTCAAGATGATGCTTCAGCCCAATGGGTGGTGGTAGATCAGACCATGTGACAGTAGAGGACTGCAGTGAGAGTGGCCTTATGCCGTCCTGCGTGTAGCTGAGACTCTTCAGAATGGACCCCAAACACATCCGTCACATGTGAGTGAGCCCGAGGATAAAGGGCGGCCAGTTTGTGTTTAGAGACGACTGCTGAAGAAGGAAATGTGACAGAACACGGTGGTGACGTGTTATAGAAAGTTTGCAACCAGAGCCTTTGACAATAATCTGTACTGTCAGAGACTAATGCACACATAAATGCATTTACCCACTTTTGCTAATCGAACTGCTGTTTCCAGGGTGACGGGGTCTGTCTGCAGGTTATAATGGATGAACTGACTTTATATTAATAGACTCTGCATGTTACTGAAGGTGGAGCTGTGGCACTCGAATCAGCTGCAGTAACTGAATTTTAGGCACTGAGTTGTGGCAGTTTGGGTTCAGTTCAGTTGTTATGCTGCAGTTCCTCTGAGTCAGGCACTGAACTGCTTGAGTTTCTGTCTGTTTATGGCTCTGATTGGGAGAAATCTTCTCAACTGTCAGCTTCAAGAAGCCATCGTCCAGCACTTGAGCTGTGCTCAACAAACGCCTGCATGTGGATGTGCTGTGCTAGAGGTAGATACATGCACACATCTGGTTGCACTGAAAGAAAGGAAAACACTGAAAACTGCCACTTTGTTACCTCAATATTAAAGTACAGCTCCCCCTGATTCCTGCTTACTCTTGTTTCAGCTGGAAACATAATGTTCCCTCGTAGAAACAGTACGTTTCATTCCTGCAGAGCCCTCCGCTGCAGCTTCTTCTTTTATTATTGCAGCGTGTTTAGTTTCTTCTGCAAACAGAAAACAGTTTACCTGCTCAGAACGTCAAACACGTCCATGCTGGAATATATCATCCAGATTATCTGATGGGATTGCACTTATGTTTTACCTGCAGTGTGACTGTCACTTACAGGCCACAGCAGAGCAGAATAAGATTGACGTCTTCTGCTAAATGTCCCTCTGAAAGTTTCCTTTAAATATCAAACATATTCAGACTGCTGACGACACCAGTGAAACAAGGCTGCCGCCTCAGGCGCTCCCCGTCTGTGGGGCAACCACAAATGCATTGTCTGGTTCACTTTAAGTCTCGTATAACAGGGATACTAATCATTTCCTCTGAGCCTCTTCTGCCTCCTCATCTTGTTTGTCTGTGTCCCGTCAGCGAGGACGTATGCAAACGTGGCTTCACTGTCATCATTGACATGCGAGGTTCAAAGTGGGAGCTGATTAAGCCTCTGCTCAAGACGCTGCAGGAGTCTTTCCCAGCTGAGATCTGTGTGGCTCTCATCATTAAGCCCGACAACTTTTGGCAGAAACAGAAGACGAACTTCGGGAGTGCAAAGTTCTCTTTTGAGGTCAGTGGGCTTTGTGTGTTTTACCCAACACGGCTTTGATCGTTCAAAGGAAACCTTATTAACAGTAAGATTATTAGAGATTAGTGCTGTAATGCTATTTGTGTGGCAAACTGATAATAACTAATAATACTTTCAGGCATCATTGATTTCCACAAGCTGCCATTATGATTTACGCATGTATTTATATATGTGGCACAGATGCTGCAGTCACTACACTGTAGTAAGAACATGAAGCACCACAGGTAGTCAGAACTCACCTCTAACCTGTGTCTGTGTGAACAGACCAACATGGTGTCAGTTGAAGGTCTTGCCAAGCTAGTGGATCCCTCCCAGCTCACAGACGACTTTGAAGGCTCGCTGGACTACAACCACGAGGAGTGGATGGATCTCAGGGTGTCATTGGAGGAGTTCATGTCCAATGCTGTTCATCTGCTGTCCAGACTGGAGGATCTGCAGGTGGGGGCAGCAAAGGCTCAAAGAATGGGAGTAACTGCTATGGCCGATATGACCAGTGTTTCCTGTCTTCTGCAGGAGCTCCTGTCCAAGAAGGACTTTCCTGCAGATGTGGAAGGCTCTCGGCGACTGATAGAGGAACACACCCAGCTTAAGAAAAAGGTGAGTCACTATCAGTACAGGTGCAGACACAGTCAGAGACTTTGTTATCACTCTAGATCGAGCTGTGCTAAAGCCAGCACAATTCAGTGTTCTCCTACTATTAATGAGAGGATTGAACTGTGCAAAGCCACTGAAGCTACTCTCCTGCAGGTGCTAAAGGCTCCAGTGGAGGAATTAGACCAGGAAGGCCAGAGGCTGCTCCAGTGTATCAGATCGAGTGATGGCTTTTCAGGGAGAAACTGCATCTCAGGCTCAGCTGACTTTCAGAGCCTTGTGCCCAAGGTAAGCAACGTCCAGCCCAGCAAAGATCTCCCAGCATACAGTTTTTTATTTAAGCTAAGGTTAACACAGGCTGGCCCCAAACAAGAATAGTAGCTTCTGTTATGGTTTATCTATACTTTCTGATGCAAACAAAACTTTGAACCTAGACATGAGAATTGCTGTGGCACATTCAGATACTAATGCATCCATGCATGATGCTTGCAGATGCTTTTGGCCTTATATAAGAGTACTTACTGGAATATTAACTGCAAACCTGTAGGTATACTTTCATGCCTACATAATCAGGGCCCACATTGTACATGATCAGTAACGTTGACCGCTTTGAGGCCACTGTTGTTGTGATTTGGTGCTATATAGATAAAAGTGAACTGAGTCTAGATGATTATTGACAGTTTTGTTCATAACTAAATGAAACTCACATCCTTCCAGCTGCTGAATGCTTAAAGCACATGGTATCATAACACAAGTCCACAGCCTTATTTTTTCTCATTAGCCAGCTCGTTAGCAACCCTCATTATCTGACAAGTGCTGGCTGCATATTAGCTCATTAGCCAAAGGACTCCACAGGGAAAATTTGAGTGCAGAACTTGTTTGCATTAAGCACATGAAGTACATGTGCACTGCCTGCGTGAGCAGCATTTACATTGATGTATGAGTGTGAGACATCTTTCATATTTAAATCTGTGCTTTACGTTTTGGATTAAAGAGGATCATAAAGGCAATATCAAACCGGCCAATGGCATGCGAGTGAGAAGGTGAGGCTAAACTGTGGAATTATAAACATGCAGGTGCTGTTTTGTTCCCCACTTGTGCACCTGCAGTACTAAACACAGCAGTAACACAGCAGTGTAAAAGATAGACGTAATGAACTGTTGGTTCAATCCAAAGAAAACCTGCCATCACATTCAGATCAGAAGTGATGTGCTGAATGAAATGTAAGACACACTCGATGAGCTTGCTGTTGTCATGTGACACATTGTGCTTTTCCTGACAGGTGGCCAGTCTGCTGGATAAGCTGCATTCCACCAGGCAACATCTCCATCAGATGTGGCATGTCAGGAAACTGAAGCTGGACCAGTGCTTCCAGCTGCGCCTCTTTGAACAGGATGCAGAAAAAGTGAGTTACACCTAAATATGACCAGAGTGTGAGGAAGGACGAGGCTGGGATGAGTACAAAGACATCAGGGGCCTGTGCTGGCGTGTGCACCAGCTCTGATATAATGCTGTTATGCATGCCTCATTCACCTGCACTGCTTTCTGTTAAACGCACTGGGGTTAGTATACCTGACCTGCAGACTAGAGCAGCCAGGGATTGAATGACCAGCCTTAGCTGACCTGTGCTACATCCTGAGCTGCAGCCACAGTTCAGCATATCGAGGCTATCTTCTTCTTCTTTGGGTTTGACATTGAAAGATAAGGCTAAGCTTTCACACTGAGGTAGTTATCAGCTGGATAATATGTTGTTCGTCTGCTGTTTCGGCCTGGCAAACCTTCAATTGCCTTCAAGTTTCCTCAGATAATTTCAGGACACACTTTGTCGCTTGCTTGCGTTTCATACGATACAGTGGGGCAAAAAAGTATTTAGTCAGCCACCGATTGTGCAAGTTCCCCCACCTAAAATGATGACAGAGGTCAGTAATTTGCACCAGAGGTACACTTCAACTGTGAGAGACAGAATGTGAAAAAAAATCCATGAATCCACATGGTAGGATTTGTAAAGAATTTATTCGTAAATCAGGGTGGAAAATAAGTATTTGGTCAATAACAAAAATACAACTCAATACTTTGTAACATAACCTTTGTTGGCAATAACAGAGGTCAAACGTTTACTATAGGTCTTTACCAGGTTTGCACACACAGTAGCTGGTATTTTGGCCCATTCCTCCATGCAGATCTTCTCGAGAGCAGTGATGTTTTGGGGCTGTCGCCGAGCAACACGGACTTTCAACTCCCGCCACAGATTTTCTATGGGGTTGAGGTCTGGAGACTGGCTAGGCCACTCCAGGACTTTCAAATGCTTCTTACGGAGCCACTCCTTTGTTGCCCGGGCGGTGTGTTTTGGATCATTGTCATGTTGGAAGACCCAGCCTCGTTTCATCTTCAAAGTTCTCACTGATGGAAGGAGGTTTTGGCTCAAAATCTCACGATACATGGCCCCATTCATTCTGTCCTTAACACGGATCAGTCGTCCTGTCCCCTTGGCAGAAAAACAGCCCCATAGCATGATGTTTCCACCCCCATGCTTCACAGTAGGTATGGTGTTCTTGGGATGCAACTCAGTATTCTTCTTCCTCCAAACACGACGAGTTGAGTTTATACCAAAAAGTTCTACTTTGGTTTCATCTGACCACATGACATTCTCCCAATCCTCTGCTGTATCATCCATGTGCTCTCTGGCAAACTTCAGACGGGCCTGGACATGCACTGGCTTCAGCAGCGGAACACGTCTGGCACTGCGGGATTTGATTCCCTGCCGTTGTAGTGTGTTACTGATGGTGACCTTTGTTACTTTGGTCCCAGCTCTCTGCAGGTCATTCACCAGGTCCCCCCGTGTGGTTCTGGGATCTTTGCTCACCGTTCTCATGATCATTTTGACCCCACGGGATGAGATCTTGCGTGGAGCCCCAGATCCAGGGAGATTATCAGTGGTCTTGTATGTCTTCCATTTTCTGATGATTGCTCCCACAGTTGATTTTTTCACACCAAGCTGCTTGCCTATTGTAGATTCACTCTTCCCAGTCTGGTGCAGGTCTACAATACTTTTCCTGGTGTCCTTCGAAAGCTCTTTGGTCTTGGCCATGGCGGAGTTTGGAGTCTGACTGTTTGAGGCTGTGGACAGGTGTCTTTTATACAGATGATGAGTTCAAACAGGTGCCATTCATACAGGTAACGAGTGGGGGACAGAAAAGCTTCTTACAGAAGACGTTACAGGTCTGTGAGAGCCAGAGATTTTCCTTGTTTGAGGTGACCAAATACTTATTTTCCACCCTGATTTACGAATAAATTCTTTACAAATCCTACCATGTGATTCATGGATTTTTTTTTCACATTCTGTCTCTCAAAGTTGAAGTGTACCTCTGGTGCAAATTACTGACCTCTGTCATCATTTTAAGTGGGGGAACTTGCACAATCGGTGGCTGACTAAATACTTTTTTGCCCCACTGTATGCCGGACTTTAATAACGCTTCAGAATCACCTTGTTGGTGCAAATATGCTTTTTATGATTATCAGTCAAGCTGCTAGCAACAACATGCCTAAAACTACAATCTAAAACTGATGCTACATTGTCTGTTTTATTCCTCGAGGTTGTGCATGAATGCTTCATAGTTTGTGTGAAGTTGCTTAAAAATCAAATGTTCAGGTAGAAGGACGAGTGAAAAAGCACCACTTTAAAAATGACAGATCAGCTGCTTGGAAGCAGAAATCTGAATATGAATGAAGTTCAAGACTTACACAGTGTCTCTTACTCGGGAAAGACAATGACTAAAAACCCTCTTACTGTCTGCACACCGAGGTCCGGTCACCTCATCTTCTAGGTCATGCTGTTTTCTAGAGAACTGATTGGTCAGTACTCTCTTATGTACTTCCAGAGCTGTGCCGTATACAGTAAGTTACCATGGTGATGTAAAAGGTAAATCACCATTAAAACTTGAAAACCTCTGATTGTACCTGATAGAACGGGCTTCTCGTCCTGAGAAGTAGATGATGTGTAAACACCAAAGGCAGTGTAGCTCAACACCTATGAATAAACTGTCCCTTTGTGATGGAGACCTGTTGTTGATGGAGCCTCTGTGTACTGAGTCACACGTCATAATGAGACGCTGCCATCTAAAAATAGTTTCAGGCACTTCAACAAAAATAACCTAAAATCACAGAAGATTTACTTCATTCAGCACAGCTGCAAGCAGCTGCTCTTTACATCTGTACAGTCACTGTGTTGGGAAACTCCACTGTGGCCTGGATGAATTAGCCTGTGGCATTTCTCTAAACACAGGAATAAGTCGCAGTTATTCCAGTGGAAAATCAGCCAACATCGCTTTACTTTCTCCGAGTTAGTTGGAATTGTGAATGAATGTTAGAATTCCCGTCATTCCATTCATTAACATACCAGCCTGTTTACAACAGCTACTCCTGTTTCAGTCCAAAATGCTATATATGGACATTTCCCATATTAGGACCAGACTGTAGCTATTGTTCAAAGGCAAAGGTGATTATTATGACTTACTTTAGTTGTTATTCTGCTCGGGTGATGGGGATACAAAAACTGGCCTCACTGTTGTACAGGCCCACAGGCAGGTCCTGCTACATTAAAATACAGTAATTACTACGAAAGCTGCAGTTTTTATGTTCATGGAGGCACAGTTTATAATATCTTACTGTCAGCTTGTACCTCTGCCTCCTGATAACAGAGCTGTGTTGTTGATGGGAGCATAAAAGCGCCCCTCTCGTACACAGACAGACACACACTGGCGGCTTGCTCTGCTGCTCCATACAGAAATCCACATGCAGATAAATATTTACTGTAAAGCAAACAGAGAAAAAAGAGAAGGTTTTTGTCCACATCAGTGTTGTCACAGCGAGGCACTGTGGGGGTGTGTGGACCCGTTTACACCGGGAATCACTCAGCTCTCGCGGTCGGGCCGGGAAAACATTCAGGCCTGACGAGGCGTTTGTTTTGTGGAAAACGCTGCAAGAAAAATGGCTGTGTCTTGGTTGCCGTGGTTACCGCGAGGCACAATAACCAACCCGTATCTGCGTGAAAGGATGAATTCTTCATCATCCTTCAGGGTAGGCTAACTTTTTCTTAACTTTCCACACTGTAGATACTCAGCTGTGTATGTCTGTGTCTGCACTGAAGTCTTTGGGACTTTGGATTTCGAGGGATTTTGTGCATTACTGATAATGTTTTGTGTTATCACGAGTTTACATGTGGTGTGAATCATTGCACTGATCTGCTGTGTGGTCTGCCTGCAGATGTTTGACTGGATCAGCCACAATAAGGAATTGTTCCTGCAGAGCCACACGGAGATCGGCCGAGGTTACCAGCACGCTGTGGAGCTACAGACTCAACACAATCACTTTGCCATGAACTCCATGGTACACGACGCCTTCGTAGTTCTTTGCAAACCTCATTTATCATTTATCGTGTTGTAAAAATGACTGGCAGCATTAGGTCAACTGGTTTAATTTCTGTGTAAACTGCTGACAGTTGGAGCAACAGTCTTTTGATGGATGCTCTTTCTTCCCAGAATGCCTACGTAAACATCAACAGAATCATGTCGGTGGCGAGTCGTCTGGTGGAGGCCGGCCACTACGCCTCCACTCAGATTAAACAGATCTCAGGACAGCTGGATCAGGACTGGAAAAGCTTTGCTGCTGCACTTGACGAACGCTCCACCATCCTGGCCATGTCATCTGTCTTTCACCAGAAGGCTGAGCAGGTGAGATCCCAGGAAAACCTTCCCAGATGTTTCTGAGCAGATACTCACTTACCCAGCATTCACAGGGGGGACGTCGGCCACCCTTTCTAACCGATGTAAGGACTTCTCTGTCACAGAGGACAAGCTGCACCACTTACTGGTGACTGATCGGGTAACTGTCTAATCTAAAAGTCTCTCTGCAGTAGACACATGTCTAGAATGTAACATGCAAATGGGACATTTATGCTGTCTGATTATATTTAATAGATCAAACTGCTCTACTGCTGATTCTTGGAAGGTTGACATGGCAACAGATGGAACCTGTTTGATTCCTGCTGGGCCCTTGACATTAGCTACAAGAGAACATTTGAGAAAGCACGAGATGAAAGACAGGGAGAGAAGTGGGGACAAGAGAGGGATTGGATGACACTGACTCCAACAGAAAAGCAGATACGTGTTGACTCAGGAGGAAAAATGGAAAGAAAACTGGCAAAGCTACAGAAAGGATACAGTGAGAGTACAGTGTGAAAAACAGGGAGAAGGAGATAAAGTGGGTCTTCCTTTTAAGCCATGTAGACGGTTCTAAAGAGGCTGTTGAGAATGCATGTAAACAAAAAACTATGATGAAATAATGAGATAATAAAAAAGGATTCACAGGTCAGTTCAGCTTTATTTATAAAGTGCCACACCAGCCATCGCCTCGCTGGCATTGGTTAACTGTATGACTGGGATTTGCTGTGGAATATCAGACACCCTGTGCTTTTCACAGGTCAGAGCAGGTTCAGCCTCAGCACTGTGGCACATGTAAAAGGGTCCCGCATTAGACATGGGTCAGAACCACTGTCATGCTGGAGCAGGGTGTCAGGGTGTGGAGGATGAGCTAATTGATAGTCTAACCTAAACCATCTGGGACATTAAGTTTTGGTCCATACGGCGATCCCAGGAGCTTTGGTATTCCCCTGGTCCAGATCTGGGAGGAGATGTACAGGACGCCATGAGTACCATTTTGAGCTGCATGGACTTGGCTGCTGCATCATTTTTGGCGTTTCTTTGAATTCAGGCCTCTAGGTTGATCATTTACATTTCCATCATTTGGATCATTTCAGCACTTTCTGCAGAATTTCCACCTGTTTATATATTTACATTTAAAGTTATCCATGAATTCTCCTTTGGAAAATCTTGTAATATATAGCATGTTATAATTTTTGGAAATTTGCCTCCCAACTCTGACCCTGGTTGAGATGGTGACCTGGTTCAGAGGCAGATTTGATGAGATTTCCCAAACGTGTAGACCAGTATTAGCCTAGCTATAGCTCATGTGAGCAGGCACTGAGTCCTGCCACATCTGGACTCTGGCTGACCTTGGCCTGCCTGATGTTAGGCCCAATATTTGTCCGAACTGCAGGACTTTATCTCAACACTACCACCTTAAAAATGAAGAAAACTGTTCTACTTTCATCAAGAGTTTGAAGCATTACTGTAGTGATGCAGAGAAGGGTAGATTAAACGGACAGTAAGCCACAAAAGGACGTTGATCATGGTTATATGGAACAGACCAAAGCTGACCCAGAATATCTGATACTGTCAAGGAACCAGAGAAACATCATTTTGTTGAATGAATCTTCTCATGAATGCACGCACTGTATGAATCCATCTGTGTGTCTGTTTCATTCATAAGTTTCTGTCTGAGGTGGAGACCTGGTGTAAAGTCTGCAGCGAGGGCGGGTTACCATCTGAGATGCAGGAGTTGGAGATTGCCATTCACCGTCACCAGAGCCTTTATGAGCAAGTGACCCAGGCGTACACTGAGGTAAACCGCCCAACCTACTCACTCAAATGAATGTTAGCGGCAGCTGAAGCTGACAAACATCACACAAAAACAAAGCACAACGCCGCTGTGTGCCTGCAGCGTCTGTGATCTGTGAAGAGCTGATCACTTTGGTAATGTGTTCACTCCACAACGTGTTTGTCTGGAAAACATTTAGGATTTAAAACATCTTTAATGTCCAGAACTTTGCTGTAAAGCTAAACGATGTCACGTGTAAAAAACATTGAAATATTTGGGCTCCAGAGCCTCTTGTGGATGCTGCCAGTACTGCGGACTGAGACTGGCTGTGATGACAGGGTGCCATCGGGCAGTTGCTGCACTAACCCTTCAAGCTGTTGTGTGAAGTCACTTCAGTAAATGTATTCTGTGCTCGCAGCAGCATTCTGGAGTTTTATCTTTAGACGGGGGTTAAATGAGTGAAGGTGAGAGATAGTCCCATGGTTGCTTTAAAGGATCTGTCATGCCTGCAGTGGATTCAGATCCTTTGGATTCTGGTTTTCAATAATCTGTACAACCATGTGACAAACATTGTTTTTTGCATACTTATGCAAATGTGACATGCACCATGCTAATTCATTTATAGAAGCCTTTCTCTTGGGTGGGCTGTACAGGTGCATCAGATATATTTTGCGACACATAATCTCTTGACCTCTTTTTGACATTGTAGTTGTTGCTAATGAGCGTGTTGGATTTGTGCTGCAGTGGTCCCCTATGGCTGTGAGTAGTCTCGAGTCTCACAGTCATACAATCCATGATGGATTGCAGCTGCTGGGACAGTTTAGCTTGTTCTGCCACATAGTCAGATCTGTTGCACACTAGAACACCACTCTAACCAGAACCCACAGCTGAGAACAAACTGGTTTGTGTGCCAGACTCAACGGGAACAAGGACTGCTGTCACTGCAGTTCAGAACACTGGTATTGGAGTTCTTAAGGTGAGGAAAGTGCAGACATCTGACTGTTGCCCCAAAGTTTATTATTACTTACATGTTTATTTCTTCAAGGAAAATGTGTGTTTCTGGTTTCACCCACATACGTGTGTAGATGCACTGGAGTGACATCACATTCTTAATCCATAAGGCTTTAATGGCCCACCCTTTGCAGCAATAGCAGCTTCCACTCTTCTGAGAGTGATTGTTTTCCACAATGTTTAGCAGAGCTCAGACATGTTGGACAAGAAGGTCTGGTCCCGGCTATTTCACCCTGAAGGTCTTCTATCGGGTTGAGGTCAGGACTCTGTGCTAGCCAGAGTTCTTCCACATCTAAGTCAGAAGTGCCATTATCCTGACAGCTTCCAAACCCAGATTCATCCATCGCCAGACGGAGAAGCATGATTTGATGCTCCAAAGAGCACGTCTCCACTGCTCCAGAGTCCAGTGCTGGTGTGCTTTACCCAACTGCATCAGATGGTTTGCGTTGTGTTTGGTGATGTAAAGCCTCAGAGTTGCTTAGCTATGGAAGCCCGTTCCATTAAGCTCTCTACAAACTGCTCTCGAACTAATCTGAAGTGCCACATGAAGTTTGGAGGTCATTAGTCATGAAAGTTGGTGACCTCTGCACACTGTGCAAAGCATGGCGGACAAAGAAGCACTGTCGTTGGGGAATCTGTTAAAGTGTCACAAATAAGACAGTTCGCAGAGGATAATCCTGTGATTGGTGGTCAGGGATTCAATTCATGGTGACAAATCACAACAGCAGCTGGTTAAATGGGGCGTGTTGTATATGGCCTGCATTTGTATAGCATTTTTCTAGTCCCTAAGGACCCCAAAGCGCTTCACACTACATTCAGTCAATCACACATTCACACACTGGTGATGGCAGCTACATTCTAGCCACAGCCGCCCTGGGGCGCACTGACAGAGGCGAGGCTGCTGGACACAGGCGCCACCGGGCCCTCTGACCACCACCAGTAGGCAAACATGTGGTTAGTATCTTGCCCAAGGATATTTGGCATGCAGCCAGGAGGCAGCCTGGGATTGAACCACCAACCTTCTGATTAGTGGCTGACCTGCTCTGCCACCTGAGCTACAGCCACCCCCTAAAGCTCTTTGAGCGCTCAGGTTGAACAGTTTGTAGGTGGCAGAGTCGTCTTTTTGTTTTATTGTAATGACCACAACCATACTTTAAATCCTAGCAACATATTAAGACTTTTATAGTTGGAGCACCGGTGACTGCTGCTCATGTGATTCATGTGATTTATGTGTTTGCAGGTGAGTCAGGATGGTAAAGCCCTGCTGGATGTCCTCCAGAGACCTCTCAGTCCAGGCAACTCGGAATCTCTTACAGCCACTGCAAATTACTCCAAAGCGGTCAGTGTCCCTGTGTTACCAATAGGAAACATGCCTACACCATCTACCGATTAAGCTAACATTTGTGTTTCTCTGTAGGTGCACTGCATCTTGGACGTGGTTCATGAGGTTCTTCACCATCAGCGGCGTCTGGAGAACATTTGGCAACATCGAAAGGTCCGATTGCACCAGAGACTGCAGCTCTGTGTATTCCAGCAAGATGTCCAACAGGTAAACACACAGCAACGTTCAGGGTGTGACCAAAAGGTTCTGAGAACAGATCCATAAAAACGTTATATTTCCGTCCTTCTTTTTTCATTGAAGACCAGCTTTTTTCAGATGGTCTGCTATTTTTCCATCTATCAGTGGAAGACCCATTTTGTCCCGTTGTACTTGCGCCTCTGTTGTGATCTCCTGAGCTGAGTGGTGAAATCATGTCTACAGGGTGGAGATATCAGCCAGAATGATTACAGTTTTGATTTTGATGGAAATATTCTCATCCCATCCTAGCAAACATCCCCGTGCTGGCCAACAGTGGGTAGCAGTAGCTGTAACTGTCGGGCAGTGTGGGCAGGGAACTCAGCGTGCCAATGCAAAGCCCACAGCAGTTTTGGGGGTCCCCCCACATGGCTTCCTGTGGGCAAGCTTGCAGTCCACATCTAGAGTGTGGGCATGCTGTGCATACATACACTGCAGGCCTACAATGGGCCCCACTGGAGACTCTACTTAGTGTGGACGGTCCACAGTCAGCCCATTCTATGGGCTCCCAGTCTGGGACCCCTATGGACCCCACATTTCACTGTGGCTCCAGTTTGACACATTGACACTCGTGCATCACCGACAGCAATGACCGATGTGTGTGTGATGAACGTACCACACGTTCTCTGCTGCCTTCTGTTTCTGCCTCAGACGTGTGTGGTGGGAACATTGTGGTGACAAAGTGCTCTGGTGTAAGCCCAGCGTCAGATAGTGAGGCACCAGGAGTGAGATACAACCAAGCACCACATCATTCATCTCTGAATTCTGCCTGAGCAGCTTTTTGTTCTTTGTTAAATAAAATCACTAACATGAAACGACTTTCAGTGTCTCTGCATCAAACTTCAGCAATAGTGTGCTGGGCTTTAACACATGCATCCAATTCAGATGGTGCCACCTATAGGTTCAGTAAGGAACAGCAGGTACATGGTTAAACATTACTGTGCAAAAGTCTCAGCCTCCCCCACATTTCTTTATATTTTGACTTTAATGTAAGTGGACTTGAGCAATAGTTTCCCTTTAAAATCAGTAGTGGACTAAAGAGAGGTTAGTAATCCACTCAACACTGACCTATGACCTATGAGTCATGCAGGCATAAAAAGGTCCCAAACTCAAGGAATAAATCATCAAGTGAAAGCAACACAGTGAAGCACTTTCAGTCTTTATTGAAGCAGTCAGTGTTCTTTCTTTCCATTTATGTGTCACTGTTAGTATTTCCCATTTTTATTAAATAAAGAAAGTGAGGGGTGGCAGTCTTGCACCTTACTCCATGTTTCAGTCGTGTGTATTTTCCACGTCTGAGTGTAGAGCTATGCTGTAAGGAAGAGCCGCAACAAACAGGAGAAAAAGTGCGAGCTCTGTACAGCTTTCCAAAGACTGAACGTCTGAGCTTCTACAAATTAACCTCACACATGAAAGCTAGCTGGCTATAAACACGCAGGTGGTTGGGACGGTGATTGGCCTGGACTGGAATCACTAATGCATTTACCAGCTCAGCTCTGACAACATGCAGGTCCTGGTGGTGCCAGCGTTTGCTAAAAGCTGTCCAGGTCGGTCAGTGTGATGATGTGTGGTGAAGCTTTTGCACAGTACAGGAGGTTTTATTTAAGAATCCCATTTTGTTGAATTTTCATGCAAGGCCCAGCTGTACATATGTATGTTTATATTTCTTTGGGGAAATATAAACACACTCTTTAACTTTTCTGGAGGACAGACACATATCAGCACATTGAATTCATTTGCACAGGCCTGATGTATCTGCAGCTCTGATGCATTTAGTGTATGTACAAACAGGCCTTGGCAGAGCGAGTTAGAGCTGCAAACTCACAGATGAATGCTCTAAGTTTTGGCGCCATGCAAATATTTATTTAACCCAGGGGAGACTGTGGGAGAGTGTTTAAGAGAAGTAAGAAGACAAAGAGACAGACTGAAGAAGAGATCATATCAGTGGGTTATAAATTCACTTAAAGCAGAGCTTTGCAAGTTGTACTTGTCATGCATCACTTTCTATGAGCCCCCAGAGGGAGAGGCACAGGCACAGAAAGTGAGAGAGCGACCTTATACAATCGTGCATAAATCACTAAAAAAGGCTGTTGCACGAGTGCTAATGCTACAGGATATACATGACCCCAGAGATGAAGAGTGAGAGATGCAGACGTGAAGGCTGAGCGTACAATGTGTGCAGATCACCAAAGACAGTCCAGCTGCAGTTTCAGTCTGTGCACTGTGACCCTACACTGACCTCTCTGTGGCTCCAGCTGCTGCACTGACATCATGAGTGCACGCTGTTGCTTCAAGGCCTTGAAACACATAATTTGCTAATGTGCGACAGACTGGATGTTAATCCTTAGGATCCAGAGGTTGCCTGAGCTGCTGGTCTTACTGGACAGAAGATGGGTTGCCTGGGTTCATATTTTATTGCAGCAGTCATGCATAAAATGCAGAAATGAAGATGTGTCAATATTTCAGTATGAACATTTAATGGAAAGAATGGGCCTCTGTTAGTACACCGTGCACCTCATTTCCATTTATTATTGGACTGTTTTATCATTGGAGATCTGAATGTCTTCAAATTATTGTCACTGTATTTACACAGCTATGTACAAGCTATATATACATATATTTGTCCTGCAGGAGACTCAAAGGGTAATGAGTGAGAGATCCAACATTTGGTTTCATGTCCAAACTCTGATTACATCATGTTTGTGCCTTAAAAAAGAGGCATTGATTTGTTTGATCTTACATGGCACACAGCAGTGTGTAGCAGTGGAAACATTCTGACGTCACCAGATACAAGAATCAAGTGAACAAGTAACCAGTCAGCTGCAGGGAACCATACACTCGTAGGACTTTTCTCAGTTAACCAAACTGTGGAGGCGCAGGTTGACTCTGGAGTCTGTACATTCCACTACCCCCTTGTGGAAAGGAGGGACCACCACTATCCCACTTAATAGCCAATATTATATTTTAAGAAATCACAATTTCTTTCAGCAAATTATTTTAGTCAGAGTTTTAGTGGCTCTCAAACCTTTACAGGGCCAAAAACATGTTTTTTCATTGTTTATTCCCAGTCTCAGATGAACTAGAACCAGTACTGGGGTTACTGTCCAGGGGAGAAAAGGCTACAAAAGCCACAGAGCTAACAGCTCATAACACACTCGTATATGGAAAACATGGCATGGAGACATCCTGCTCTTCTCAGCTGCACTGACCTACATTTCCCACCCAGATCATGAAGGTTTCATTGATTTCATTCTTTATTCATGAGCTCTGAGACCATTTTGTGCATTTCTACACATGTCGGCAGAATAAGAGTTGGAAGTAGCAACGAGAGGTTTAGCAGGTGACCTTAAATCTTTGCCGTGTCTTCAGGATGATCTAAAGAAGGTGTTTTCTCCCGTCCAGGTGATGGACTGGATAGAAAACCATGGCGAGGCTTTCCTCAGCAAACACACGGGCGTTGGGAAATCCCTCCACAGAGCCCGAGCCCTGCAGAAGAGACACGACGACTTCGAAGATGTAGCTCAGGTAAGTTACTGGATTTGATCCTACTCTGAAGGCTCCTCTTCTCTGTTGTTTTGTTATGTTGTGCTGCAGTTTAGCTGAAAGAGCAGGTCCAATTCGTCCAGGTCTTGTTAGCAGTAGAAATAAAAAAAGGTCAGCTTTGCCTAGAAAAAGCAAAAAAATCAGCCCAGTTTTTAATCACGTTTATCTGCTCACTGTGCAAACATCTGTTAGTTATCTGCCCTGATTAATTCCAAATTTTCTAAACCACCGTGTCTGCTGGTGGAAGCATTAGGAAATGCCTTTACACGACCATATATGGTCAAAGGCTTTTCTGAAAGATCTGCAGAAGATGTTATCCACATCCATTCCTCAATTTCACCGCTGCAGTTTGTCATGTGTTAAACAAACAGCAGAGTGTTGGTACTGAAGACGATCAGTCCAGCCTTTCTGCTCCTAATCTCGTGCACGTTTGAAACTTCACATGAACAGCTCACTCGGCCGCCTAACTTTATCTTTTAGTGTGTGTTTATTTTTGCAGTCCTAACTTTGGCGCTTTGGTCGGCTGTGGTTGGTTTTAATGTGAGATGAAAATGGATGTTGACTTGACTTTATATGCAGCTGAAGTTGTGAAGACTGGATCGCGTGTCGGTCAGATTTGGCCCCCTCGTCTGCCGGTGCACGGGGCCGTGTGGCGTAAAGTCCAAGGGCTGATTTATTTTTAGGCTTCAGACAATGAAAGTCCTTGTACAACATTATTGTTGCTGCGATGTTCTCTCTTTTTGTCATCTCTCCTCTGTCATTTTATTCTCTTCATATGGAAAAAAGTTTTGATCTTTTATTAAAAGTTTGCCCTTTTTAACTTGAGTCATGTCAGAGCTGTCTGTAAGTACCAGGAAGCATCGGTCTAACTGGAATCTATTACACTGGTTAATACAGTAAAGGGATAATCCCATAAAGAAGCGAGTGGTAATCCTATAAAGAGTAGTTGTATGATCGGATATTTACACTCTGGATTAGGATTATCCTTCAGATCACCAGTGTTTACATGTCTCTCTGTCCCTTCCCTCGTTTTTTCACTTTCCTTTTTGCAACATGGATACATTTAGCACATGTCAGATGAATATCTAAGTATATTTGCACAAACAGAAAGACGTGGCACATGTCTGCAAGTCTTGCTTTGTGATGTGATGCTGTGTCATTGCTCTCCTCATCTGATTATGAACATTTGAGCCTCCCGAACATCAAACAGAATGACTTAAATACTATTTTACTCCCACTGAAGTCTTCATCTTCCAATTTCTCCTCCCGGCTTTAAGCCTTCATTTCTTCAGAGAGCGTTGGCTCAGTCGCCTGCTTCACTACAAAGACGTGTTGGCTGATTAGGACGTCCTAATATGAAATATGATGACACTGAAAACTCTGTTAACAATGCAAATATGTGTGTACAACGTTTGGTATGTGGATTGTGTCTGTTTCACTTGGTTGTCCATGAGCAGTTACAGGCTTATTACAGGTGATTGGTTGTTGCAGCTTATTGACAAGATAACATTGTAGCCTTTTGTATGGAGTCTACATTAGGCTACGTTCACACTGCAGGCGAAAGCGCATCAAATCCGATTTTTTTGACCCTATGCGACCATCTATCCGATCATGGTGTGACAGTGTGAACGGCACAAATCCGATATTTTCAAATCCGATCTGGGTCACTTTCGTATGTGGTGCTGAATCCGATACATATCCGATGTTTCAGAAAGCGTTTGATGGTCAAGTCGCATTAAATCCGTCTTTTATGTCACTGACACAAGACAGACGCCGATTATCAGCGCCGGAGAAGACATCACGAACGCTTCCTGGCCATCCGGTGAAACTGTTGGGAAGACAACGTTGGAGAAACGTGAACATTTTATTTGTACTGCATAACCTGCAGATTCTGACAGAAATCTGCAGCTATCCTTTGAAGCAGCGCTCCTCTAAAACAGCAATAAGGATCATTATTAGGTTATTTACATTATTATGTAAATAACAAAATAACTTAAAGCAAAAATTGGGAAACGTGAAGTCTGAAGTCTTTATATTAAAGGCCATCAGTCAAACAATACTGTTGTAAAAAAATCGGATTTGATCAAAAAATCGGACTTGAGCATTAAGACCTGCAGTGTGAACGTAGCCTCTGTGTGGGAGCATTTATTTGAAGTATTTATTGTGTCGGACCATCAGTCGACCTTTTGTCCAGCTCTCTGTGGGGGTTGGAGCCCCTCCACAGTGTAGGGTGAGACACGGGTCCACCCTGTGCAGTCATAAAGCTAACACAGAGAAACAGTCGCACACATATGAACACCTGCAGAATCACAGAGTGTAACCTAAATGCATAGTTAACCTCCTAAGACCTGAGTGCGTTTTTAATTTCTCTGTGCCGTTTGGGCTGATGGGCACCTGATGAATGTAAAAACAAAGAATCACCTGATTTTTTTTTTTTTACCTGATATTTGTTTCTGAGAAAAATGAGATCCACATAAGAGGACATTAGTCTGTGGCAGTGTAATGTCCTCGTAAGTGGACATCAGGCCCTTGCAGAGACACTGCACATTAGTGGCAAAACACCAGAACAAAGGTTACGCCCTCTTCTATAAATGTATAAGGAATCTTCTGAAGGTGATTACATAATGGTTTTATTCAAAGTTTCTTACATAATATAAGAATTACTACACATAATGTCAGAAAACTGATACTAAAGATACTTGGATATCATTGGATGCTAAACAGGCCTTCGATAGAACTGAATGGCCGGTTCCATCTAATGTGGTTCCCAGATTGGGTTTTGGTTTGTGTTTCTCAAGAGGATCAGAATCTTATACACAGAGCCGATTGGCAGGCATAACAAATGGAATGACTTCTAAACCAATAACAGCGACCTGCCCAACAAGGGTGCCCTCCTCCACCAGTGCTGTTGGCCCTCGGCCTGGAGCACTGAGAGTACACCGAGCTTTGACTGGGATCCAATGAATGACAAGTGCATCTTATATATCTCTACCCCGATGATGTTCTCCTCTTCTTATCAAATCTGGCAGTATCTTCAACCTCATAAAACAAAGTGATGCATTTGGACAATTTTCGGAATAAATTATACAAAATCATGAGTGGTCAGCACTGTTGCCTCACAGCAACAAGGTCCTGAGTTCAATTCCAGCATCAGGTCTTTCTGTGTGGAGTTTGCATGTTCTCCCTGCTGTGTGGCTGCTCTCCGGGTACTCCAGCTTCCTCCCACAGTCCAAAGACATGCAGTTAGTGGGGCTAGGTTATTGGTTACTCTGAAGTGCCCATAGGTGTGAGTGTAAGTGTGAATGTTGTCTGTGTCTCGGTGTTACGGTGTGAACACACCGTTAGCCCTGCAGCAGACTGGCGACCTGTCCAGGGCGTACCCCGCCTCTCACCCTGAAACAGCTGGGATAGACTCCCCACGACCCTGGAAAAGGATAAGTGGAAGAGAACGGACGGATCAATGTTATATTTACATCAAGAGGAAAGAGATTCTCAAATAACAAAATCACTGTTTAAAAATCCAAAAGGAGGATTCATGTTTTGATTCATGTTCATTAATTTATAAGAATCAAAATTAAACCCGATATAAAAACAACCATTTGAACATTTTAAGGATTCACCAAACCGTTTTTTCTCACCAGTCTATCCTGATGCAATAATGCATCCTTTTCAGCAGGAAGAGCTTTAGGAGCCTTTAAACTATGGGCGAGTAAAGGCTTCAGAACATAGCAGCTCTTCATTCAAACAGCGCCCGTATGATCGGCTGTGTCTAAACTTTGATATCTCTAAGAAGCTCTTTTTTCAAATCCCTGCAGTTGAGACAGTTTATTTAAACCAAACATCAGTCGTTCACATCTGAACCACAGTTCCTACACCGTGAAGACCAAACGATAAAGAAAGACACATTTCAGTGTTTATAATGTAACTGCTGCCTTTGACCAAGAGTCTGTCAGTAACAGGTTACAGGCAATGAAAACTGATATTAAGATGTTTAAACGCCCAGGAACAATCCGTTCACACAAGACTGAGATGATTACAGGAGTTAATGACAATGAGACCTTACCCCTGAAAACTGAATTGGTGGTCTCCTGATATTCCTGATGTTTGTTTGAAGTATTCGGGTACTTTGTGTCAGTGTGTGTGAGACTGTCCGGAGCTCCAGAAATCCTGACAGATGCTAGTGCAGACGTTGTTGGGTCTTTGTTTCCAGCTCCTGTGAACCTCGAGTTGAGTTCTTCTGATATATTTGAGTTTTGTGGTTTTCCTTCATTATGATTCATGCTTTGCCTCCGTGTCATGCCCACGTGTCTCAGGTCGGCATCTCTGTGTTTCCTGTTTTATTTTGACAGTCTTTGTTGAGCTTCCCTCTGTCTCCTCACTCTTAATTTGTCCCAGCTGTTTCCCCATGTGGTTCCACTCCCCGATCACCTCCTGTCTGTGTATATTGTGCGAGTTTCCCCCTGACCTTTGCTGCGCTGCGAGATTTCTTATGTCAACATTTCCAAGGTTTTCCTAGTGATCCGGGTTTTGTGTTTATGTATAAGTTCTTCCCAGTGTAGGTGTTTCTCAGTTTGTAAGTGTGCCTTAATAAACGGCACGCCTTCAGTTCCTCTCAGTCTGTGTCCTGTGGTCGGCGTTTGGTTCCTCACACAAAACACATGATCTGTCTCCGGGTATTGTGACAGTTGGAGTACAGGTGGTGCAAACACTGTCTGCTGGGCATCTACCCAGAGAGCCCTGCTTCATCAATATGTATTGATTTTTGGACTTTTAGGGGCTGGAAGAATCAATCATTGGAGACAAAAGGAAAAGTGGTCACATGCTATGTTGGACAAACTGACCTGGACTGTCAGAGGAAAGGCAGAGGGTTTGAAAAAGTATGGAGACTGTGATTGGACAGCAGTGCAGAATTCAATTGTTGGTCTGTATCTGAATGTGTTTGCTCAGGGCGACTGTTTAAAACGCTGGAAATGTCGATAAAAACATTGAAGTATAAAAACTGGAAAACTGCACCAAAAAACGGTTGCACTCAGCTTTTTGGTATCGTGCACTGCCAGCCGTGGTTCATTATACCAAACTAAGGGAATGTTTCTCTCTACCTTGCAGAACACTTACACCAACGCAGACAAGCTGCTGGAGGCAGCCGAGCAGCTTGCACAGACAGGAGAGTGTGACCCGGAGGAAATCTACAAGGCAGCTAGACACCTGGAAGTGCGAATCCAGGACTTTGTCCGCCGGGTGGAACACAGGAAGCTGCTGCTTGACATGTCTGTCTCCTTCCACACACACACTAAGGAGGTGGGGACAGTTTTGCTATTTATTCCATGTAGCCACAGAGACAGGTGATAGATGTGTGTTGAAGCATCAGCCTGAAGTTATTCACTCTCTTTGCATTGACGATCATTTCTGTCTGCGTGTCTGCATCCAGCTGTGGTCGTGGATGGAGGAGCTGCAGAAGCAGCTGCTGGACGATGTGTGCTGCGATTCTGTTGACTCAGTTCAGACTCTGATCCAGCAGTTCCAGCAGCAGCAAACAGCCACACTGGAGGCAACGCTCAATGTGATTAAAGAGGGAGAGGAACTAATGCAGCAGCTGAGGTAACAGTCATACTCTTCTTATTGTGGCAGTATTAGAGCGAAAGGGAAAAGCTGACACCAACTAACAACTGAAGTAGTGAAATGAGGATTTCTAAAGTTAATAGAGCATCTCAGATTGTAGCATCAATACTGCAAATGTCATAAAAACACACAGACACACAAATACTACACAAAATGTTCAATCAAAACAAAATAACAGAAACAGTGATAGCAGCAGAAACAGGAGGGGTGGAGCAGTGAGTTCAGGGGTGGTGTCAGGACCCGCACAGCTGATCTCCATCCATCCTGTCGGACACCGGGACAGGACGACAGACAAGTGTTGGACTAACTGGAGCATCCAGCTGGAAAGCTGTAAAAGTGAACTGGTTGGAAGAAACCAGTAAAAGAAAAAACTATCATTTTGAGAAAAAAGCTGAAATGATCTTTGGGGAAAGTCCAGAGTTTACAGTTGATTTATAAAATGCCTCTTTACTGCAGGAGGGTGGAACTGCTGTGCCTTTGCATCTGTCCAGTACCAGCCGTTCATTTCCCGTCTTCATACTGATCAGCACTCTGTGTTTATGTGCTAATGAAACATCATTTCCTTCCTGTGAAATGCACTATACACAGGTACACACACACAGGTCTTTATCACCAGCTTCCACATTTATTCATAGTTTTCCCAGGTTATGATATGAACACAGTCTGACAGCTGTCGGTCCCAGCTGATTTCCCTCTCTCTCCGCTCCTCTCCGTCTCACTATAAAAAGGGAAGGAAACCATTATCAGTCCAAATCGCCATCAGCTGTTCTCACCGGCATCTCCAGCACCGCCCCGTTGAGCCCACTGCACCACTCCTCCCCTGCAGCCGCGCCCGGGACCACACCTCCGCCACACTTCCTTACTCAAACCAACTGTGAAGCATGATTTCAGTAATTCAGAGGGAACAGCAGCCGTTTGTCTTGAAGCAACAGTGTCTTTACAGCTTTATTCTCCAAATGATCAATAATATTTTAATTAATACTCAGCCTATTTTATTTTTACTTGTATTTTTTTCTGTTCTGGCACTGGATATGAAATAACACGACACCACCACAAGGTTAAACTCATAGTGCATCGTGCACAAGCACGAATGCTGGTTACTCTGTAGGGTCTGCAAAGAGCTGCAGAAGCCTGGGAATGCGCTCACAAAGATAACAGACATGGCCGTGTGTGTGTGTGTGTGCTCTTCATCTACACACAGAGTGGAGCAGGCAGCATTCATGCTACTCTAAACACAGAGAAATATGACCTCTGTACTGGTGTTCTCAGGAGCACACGCATCCTCGAGTTTGGAGACGAGTTGGACCATTTTGAATCGTCTCCTCCTGTATCCTGTGTTTTTGCAGGGATGCAGCCATGTCCACCAATAAGACGCCACACTGCAGTTCCATTGCGCACATACAGGGTGTGCTGCAGCAGCTGGATGAAGCCCAGGGCCAGATGGAGGAGCTGTTCCATGAACGCAAAATCAAGCTGGACATCTTTCTGCAGCTTCGCATCTTTGAGCAGTACACTATAGAGGTCAGGCAAGAGGAATGTTGGCTCAGTGCGTACAGTTAACTGGACGTGATGTGTTAACGCCAATCAATGCGCTTTCTTTCACCGAGCAGAATAGAAAAACATATTTTGCTAATTTTGAGGTTTTGTCAGCACAAAGTCTGTCAGGACCAAGTGCTCAGATCAGCTGCTGGACCAGGTCTGGCTCTCGCTGTGTTCTTTTGTTCACTTGAATCTTTATGATTGCTCGCTTTTCCCGTTCTGGCAGGTCACGGCAGAACTAGACGCTTGGA
Organism: Haplochromis burtoni; assembly: GCF_018398535.1. Lineage (NCBI taxonomy): Eukaryota > Metazoa > Chordata > Actinopteri > Cichliformes > Cichlidae > Haplochromis > Haplochromis burtoni. Next base: position 102,204 of record NW_024582644.1, on the reverse strand, counting down.
ACGAGGATCTGTCTCGTCAGCTGAATGACACCAGCCGCTCGGGCGCTAGCAGCGGCAGCAGCAGCGGGGGAGGCGGTGCCTCGTCCGCCGGCTCAGAGGATATCGGTCTGGCAGAACAGCGGCTGAAGCGGCACGCAGAGAGGAAAGCAGCCATGAACAACATGACCTATGAGGTGATGCAGCAGGGTCAAGATCTGCACCAGTACATCATGGAGGTCCAGGCTTCAGGTAAGGGACGCACACATGATTCCTCTATGAGCGCGCAGGAGTGAACCATGAGGTCTGAACTTGAATCTGACAGAGACTCTCTGTGGCAGGTCCAGACTTTTTTATCCACTGCCTTTAGCGCACACTGAGCCACACACTTTTGTGCTCACAGCCTTAGTCCTTGTTGTTTTAGCCGTATTAATCTTTCTCTGTTATATTTGGATTCCATCATTGTTGTGCATTTGACTTTGGGAAAGCACTTTGTGCAGCATAACTAAACTTGGCCTTGACACTAACAGAGTGCTACTCTGGTCCCAGGTGGGATCAGTCTCTCTGAATCGCCACACAAACTAAACGCTCTGTTTGAAGCCCAAAATCACTTTCAGTGAAAGTAAAAAGTTAAATGGGAATATAGCATCCTTAAGATGCAACATGGTGAATCTTTTCTGTTTGCAGCTATTCAGCAATTCATACTTTGTCACGTGGGCGATCGTGGCTCAAGAGTTGGCAGTTTGTCTTGTAATTGGAAGGTTGCCGGTTCGAGCCCCGGCTCCGACAGTCTCGGTCGTTGTGTCCTTGGGCATGATACTTCACCCGTTGCCTACTGGTGGTGGTCAGAGGGCCCGGTGGCGCCAGTGTCTGGCAGCCTCGCCTCTGTCAGTGCGCCCCAGGGCGGCTGTGGCTACATGTAGCTGCCATCACCTGTGGGTGGATGTGCAAAGTGCTTTAGGGACTAGTAAAGCACTATACACATACAGGCCATTTACCATTATTTCTTATTTTTACCAAATGCATACAAATTACAAATGAATTGCCCTCTGGGGATAAATATAGTCTCTCTGATCCTGAAAACAGGGCTTGGCTTGTTTATCCTTTCTTAGATAGCAGCATTTCTCTGGTTTCTGAGGTTCTCCAAAACTTCCTTTACACTAATTTGTTGACATGACAGAAGCAGAACGTGTGTGTTTGTCACAGGAATCGAGCTGACGGGAGAGAAGGACTTGGACTTGGCCTCTCAGGTTCAGGAGCTGCTGGAGTTCCTGCATGAGAAGCAGCAGGAGGTGGAGGTCAACGTGCAGCACACGCACACGCGGCTGGAGCAGACTCTTCAGCTGCGCCACCTGCAGGGAGAAGTTAAACAGGTGAAGGCATGGCACTCACAGGGAGGACTCCATCTTTAACCTACTTTGCTATGTGGCTTCAGTTTGTTGTCCCAGATCTAGAAAACATCGAGACTCAGAGAAAGCTGGATCCTAGTCCAACTAGAGCAACGTTGTTATCAACTGTTCTCGTTTTGAACAGGCTGCTCGATGTTGGAGAAGTGACAGGAACAACAGCCAGGCTGTGTGTGTAGACAGGAAACACACTGCTGCAAATGGATACAGCTGAATCATTTATTAAGCTCATGCCAACGTGCTAATAACACACAGGAACACACCCTCACTGCTATCCTGTCTGAGATCACTCGTCAGTAAAGTTCACAACCTTGAATAGATGAGGCACCTCGTCTGCCATGGCTAACGTCATCTTCCATAGGACCACTCTCACTCCAAACACACATAACACTCACAGTTTGTCATGTTTTGAGGCGTCCCACAGGAACGCGAAAGGCAACCCTGTGATTGGATTGAACCAACAGAATGGGGTTGGAGGTTGGCGCGCCTGAGCGAAATCACTCCTCCCCTGCACGTAAATGATTGTTGTTGATGTGGATGTCGAGCTGTGAGCGGAGAGCTGCAGCCGGCGAGGGAAGATGTCAGTGAGCGGTGAATCGGGGTCGCGCCGTGCCTCCTACCTGCCACAGTCACATGGTGTCATATGTTAGGTTTTGGGATGTGAACGCGTTGATTTCACCGTGTTACAAAGAAATGTAACCCGAGGAGCACATGCATGTCACAGGTGCATCAGTTTTTGTTATCTCTCAGAAGCTGTGTGTGTCGTGTAGTTGAAGCTCTGACTAACATAATGCGTGTAGTGCAAGTGTGTCCATTAAGACATCAGTCAAAGCCAAAAACAGTCTATTTATTTGTACTTGCACAAAATAACCTTTGACCTTTCACTGCTGTAAGTTTCCTTTTGTTAACAATGAAGCATGTCACACAAAAGGTCCGAGGTGTAGTCCTACTGATATTCTGATTACACATTATTAAAGATGTTTCAGTAAGTGTGTCAATAAAAACATTACTCATGATAAACGCTCCCAGATGTTTGCGCGTGTTAGTCGTGCAGGACTGAAGCTGGAGTTTCCCGAGCTTCACTCGTGTAGCTCCACAGCGTCTGCAGACACACGCACACGTATTACATGTTATTAGTACAGATATGGTTTTAGTGAGAGAGGCTTTCCCACCACAGCGTGTATACACCTGCATGTTTATATAAGTCGTATGTTGTCATGGTGTCTGACTCGTTGTCTAGGTGTTGGGTTGGATACGTAACGGAGAGTCCATGCTGAACGCCAGCATGGTCAACGCCAGCTCGCTGTCTGAGGCCGAGCAGCTTCAGAGGGAGCATGAGCAGTTCCAGATGGCTATAGAGGTACACACACACACACACACACACACACACACACACACGGCCTAATTATTTACTGTACAGGAGTAATAATTTTTCAGTGTGTGCTGGTTTGAATCGTAGCAGATGTGCACGCAGTGACACAGAGGTGCTCTTTGTCATGTGTGTGTGTGAACCAGGCTTACCTCAGTCGTTTACATTCTGCTCTGAGTTTGAACAGTTACAGCTGCTTCACACACACTTACACACACACAGTAAATCCTTTAGGTGCTGTCACTGGATGCTGTGGTGTTACTTTAAATAGCTGACCACAGAAGTCTGAAGGTGTGTGTGTGTGTGTGTGTGTGTGTGTGTGTGTGTGTGTGTGTGTGTGTGTTGATGATATGACTCCTGCATCTTCCTGCTGATGTGCTGCTGTGTACCCAGGCTCACGCACTCGTGCACAACGATATGTTCAACAATATAAAATAAACTTTTGCCTCCATGTAGTTTTTCCCTACTGCTGTATTTAACTTAAATAAAACAGTGAATGAAATGTTAGGATCATTTTAATACAGCTTAATCATCAGAATTGTAATCAAAGCTGTAAATGATCTTTTCTGGCACAGAGTCGAACTTTAAAGATTCTTTTTGCCTGGAAGAGATTTCTAGACGTTTTAGAGGCCCTTTAACCTTTAAGCCTTGTGTTTGTGTAGACCTCCACAAAGGCATGTTAGAAATGGTATATTGAACTGAGTGAAAGTGGAGATAATAACCAAATCTCCTCTCTTCCAGTCTCTATTCCACGCTAACTCTCTTCAGAAGACACATCAGAGTGCTCTGCAGGTCCAACAAAAAGCTGAGGTGAATCTTCTTTAATGCCTAACTAACTGTTTCCCTTCATTTCTCCGTCGTCAGTAGTTGACAGCTCTGACCTCTTTTGCTGCTTTTGTCAGATGATGCTACAGGCGAGTCATTATGATCCAGAGGCAATTCGAAGCTGTGCTGAGAAGGTTGCCGTGCACTGGCAGCAACTGATGCTGAAGATGGAGGACCGTCTGAAGCTGGTCAATGCATCCGTAGCCTTCTACAAGACATCTGAACAGGTGCACTTCAAGCAAACTCCACCATCGCTGTTTTTGTTTTCTTACATCAGCAACAGGAAGGTAACTGTTTGTGCGTCTGTGCAGGTGTGCAGTGTGTTGGAGAGCCTGGAGCAGGAGTACCGCCGCGATGAAGACTGGTGCGGCACACACGACAAAGTGGGAAGTTCATCCGACAGCGACCACCTCCTGCCTCTGATCAGTAAGCACCTGGAGCAGAAAGAAGCCTTCCTCAAGGTGATTTCATGTCTCACTGTCTAAAAGAACAAAGCAGGCTGCTGGGCTTGTTTTGTTTGATAAATAATGTATGCAGATGCTGCCATCATATTCTACACAACTAATAACATGTATATATAAAAGTTTCCCACTTGCATTGCGGGCATCTTTGTACTTCAAGCTAGTGTCCTCTACCAGAGGCCTGGGAGCTGGAGGGTCCTGCAGGGTCTTTTCCTAGGACTGTGCTCTTCATCGCAGAGTTCTCAGATGTTGTTCCTGCTGGAGCCACTCGCCTAGCTTGATGGTCACTGCCCCAAGTGCTCTGATTAGCACGGGGACCACTGTTGCCTTCATCCTCCACATCTTCTCCAGCTTCTCATGTTCCTCCTCCCTGCTATAGCTACCACTCGGTATAGCTACACCTATCACAGCGGCTGCTTGTCTACCACTATGTTGGTTAGCCATCACCAGTTTGTCCGCCTGTGTCTGGAAGTCCCACAAGATCTTAGCTCGGTCATTCTCCACCACCCTGGGGGCATCTCCCATTTTGACCTCGGGACTTCCAGGTTATATTCGGCACAGATGTTCCTGTACACTATGCCGGCCACTTGGTTATGGCGTTCCATGTACACCCTGCCTGCTAGCATCTTGCACCCTGCTGTAATGTGCTGGACAATGTTCCTTGTAATGTTTCATGTGTGTGAGCGAACACACAAACTCCCTGAGCGTCCCTTGGACCACTGTGAGCAACAGCAGACGTGTGCACTGTGGTCATGCCAGCATCGAATCATCCAAGTTACATGTTTATTAAAATAATCAAATTACAGCATTTATGTTAGACTACTTTTAATTACCTGCTTTAGCCCACTTACAATGAAAATTTAAAACAATCTTATTCATCACCTGTGTAGGATGTTAACACTATTGGAAGTAAAAATAACTTGAACTCCAATTTAGAAAACACAACTTTTTTTTATAAAGCTCTGACTTGTATTATGAGTCTGTGGTCTGGGAGAGAGTCTGTAACTCTGTCTGCAAAATACAGTAAATAATGACCAATGTTGGGTAATTAATTATATAGTTACTTCTTCAAAAAAGTAACTGAGTTATGCAAACAACAAAGTTTGTTGCAGCTGTTTACCTAAAAATGCAGCCAAGGCGTTTTTAAACAAACATTTCAAACTATTTACAGAACAATCAGCTGTTCTGCATCAAATCTGATGCCACACAAATTATTTGTGCCACTCCAAAAAATAATTTCTGTCCACTATGAGATGAAGGAGAACAACAGCCTGATACCTGCAGGCCTGACAGCAGCAGATGTATCACTGCTGTAACACCTGTAACACTCAGCAGTCGCCTCATTGTTCTGACACACAACAAAACTGTTGACTACACTACACACTAACTACACACTAACTACACACTAACTACACAAGACAACACACTAACTTTAGACTCCAAACAGGCTAAACGTGGCAAATCTGTCACATCTCAAACACGCCGTCACTCCTAAAACTTCCCCCTCCCTAAACATCTAAATGTCATGTTGCCATATCATTTTTTGATTGGTCCACATGGTACATTTTTCCACCAATAGGAAAGGCTGGAGTTTTTTTGGTGTTGTTTTTGCTCACAGGCTTTCGAGCGTTTTCCTTATAAAACGCCGTTTTTACCGTTTCTTCCTGCAGTAAATATAAACAACGACAGTATTCAGGAAGAAAACCAAACATTGCAGATATTTTATCATAACTCTGGTTTTACGCGGCCGATCAACACAATTTAAAAACTGGTATAAAGTCCACACTTTGTCCGTCAGTTGTTCCGTCTGTCCTGCTCACATCTCCAATGGTTGTACACGTTGTCATTAACGTGGCTTCACTCCACATCAGCCGCTTTGCTAAAACACCTGTGTCGCACATAAGGACGCTGTCATAGCCTGTCAGCGACGTTGATTAGCTGCGTATATACGAATGTGAATCGCATCATTGGCTGGACTATGGGATAAGGTGGCCTCGTTCTGATCCCATACGGGAGCAGCCAGTCACTGACTAACACTGCAGAACAGAATTGTTAACGTTTTCATTTCAATTTCAATTCAGGTCAGATTTTTTTTTGTGCGCTACTCAGATTTTCTGTGCGCAGAGACGTGCCAGCAGTGCACAATTGCGCATGCGCGCAGCTTAGAGGGAACATTGGTGCTGGACTGTCTCAGCAGCACCTTTACACCGGGTGTTTCAGACCCAGCCTCTGTGGATCTTGGTGTTTTCTGGTGTTCATGCCCAGAAAGGGCGTGTCAGGGACATTATCTGGTCTGATCATCTGGATGTCCCTGACAGCTTTGAGCACTTATTAGCAAACGCATAGACATTGCACAGACAAGCAGCATGTTTACTGATGTTGGTGTGTTACAGGCGTGCACTCTGGCCCGGAGGAATGCAGAGGTGTTTCTGAAGTACATTCACAGGAACAATGTGAGCATGCCTGGAGCTGCCGGTCACACCAGGGGACCTGAGCAACAGGTTAAAGGTCAGTGCTGCTGATGCAGCGTGTGTGTTTCCATGTCCATGATAGGCGAGTTAGGAAGGTTGTGTAGCAGTTAGGGATGAACTCTGTGATTATTGTCCCTGATCTGTGTTGGTGTGCGCAGCTATTCTGAACGAGCTGCTGCAGAGAGAGAACAGAGTCCTTCACTTCTGGACATTAAAGAAACGACGGCTGGACCAGTGTCAGCAGTATCTGGTGTTTGAACGCAGCGCCAAACAGGTGAGTGTGTGAAGTCCAAAGAACGAACGCTCAGCTTTGACACGAGGCTCATCGTAGCTCTGGGTAACGCTTTATAGTAATCTTTTTTAATAAGTAGCACATTGATACTTATTTGCAGTAATGAAACAATAAAATGACAAAGGTTAATACTGTAAACACTGGGTGATTATTACAACGTTGCACAGAATGAGTAGAGTTTGCAGTGCACCTATAAACACTGTTTGAGTTAAGTTCATGCAACGCTGTTAAAAACACATCGTTTCATATTTCATGACTTTTTCAAATATGTGTTTGTATATTGGGAATTTTGGATGTTTTCAAACTCATACAACCAGTTGTGCTTCGAGCCGTACAGGGTTGTCATTCTAACACTATAGTCCGCGTTGCCTAGCAACACTTATTGTTTGCACACATTTTGGCTGTTTGTTAAGATGTGTTGGGCATTGAGACAGGCTACAGCGGGCAGGTAGCTGGCTGTGCAAAGCAGTGAGGGGCCGTAGCTGCACACAGGGTCCAGAACTGATGTGAGCAAATAAAGCAGGAAGTGTGCAGCAGAGTCAGACGCACAGCTGCAGACAGTCCAGAGCAGTGTGGACGGGAGAAGATAATAATGCATTTATTTTATTTAAAAGCACCTTTCAAGACATCCAAGGACACTTCACAGTAAAACACATAATAGAACAATGTCAACAACGAAGAACAATGAAAAACAAAAAGCAGAAGATAAAATAAACGATAAGTTCACAGCGAAAATGCAGATTTGAACAGATGAGCAGAGATTTAAACTGGAACCAGTGTTTCGTATATGTGGGGAGAGAGTTCCACAGCCTGCAGCAGAGAGGTGAGCAGGAGTGAGGTTATGAAGGCCTTGAAGGTGAGCAGAAGAAGTTTGTATATTATCCAGATTTTCACAGGGAGCCAGTGAAGTTCCTGAAGGACAGGAGTGATGTGCTGGTAGGAGGGGTTCTGCTGATCATGTGAGCAGCACAGTCTTGAACTTGTTGAAGCTGATGGAGGGGTTTATGGGGGAGACCATGCAAGAGGGAATTACAACAGTCAATGCGGGAGACTATGGACGAGACTGTGGACAAGAATGGATGCTGTGTGGAAAGAAAAGGACGTAATCTGTTAATGTTACGTAGATGGAAATAGAACAGTGAGATTATTGATGTGACATTTAAAGCATAGTGAACGGTCTGATGACACCAAGGCTCTGAACCCGAGGAGAAGGGAAACTGTGGAGCAACAAGGAGGATTTCAGTTTTATCCTCATTGAGTTTAAGAAAATTAAATGAATGGCTGAATGTCTGCTGCAGCCTGGTGCTGTGGACGCTGTGTTTTACTGTCCTATCACAACTTGTGTTGTTGTAGCTGAAACTGTGAGTTTCAAAGTGCAATAACATCGAGTCTCTTTTTTATACCTCCTGCATTTCAGCATAACTAATGCACCATTATCCAAATGATGTTCTTCTATACTCACTTATGAGGTAGCCGGTGTATAGTTTGTTGATCTAAATCATCGGTCAAAGCTTTGTTCAAAATTGTGACACGAAGTAACCTGTTTGCTGTTACTGCTGTTGTGGAGGATCGACGCCCTCTGGTGGTTCTAGGAGGTTTTGCATTGGTGTCTATGTTGAGGGTGGCAGTGGTGGAAAGTCCTAAAAAGCAGGAGATCACAGTTTGTGTCCTGTTTCTCTCACGTTGTCGTTCTTTTGCTTACCTTGGCTGTCAGGTTTGGGCACCATGGTTAGCTGTAGGAGCAGATCAGGATTTGGGTAAAGTTTGTTTGTTTGTTTGTTTGTTTGTTTTCAGCACTACAGTGTGGCGTGAGACTCAATACTGCATCACAAGATAGAAGCTAAAGGAAACCTTGTGCATGTCAAATATTTTGATTTCACAAAAACAACAAAGATAAATTAAAATGTTGCTAATGGTTTATAAAGATCGTTGATGGTTAAACAGCAGCCTGTTTCATGAACGTTCAGCTTTTTAATACTGGTTAGTATAAAGTGTTACCACTGTTGCGGGTTCAAATATTGAGGGTGAGCACAAAAACAACATTTGGTCCTGGAGAGTCGGTCAAACAATGATTTGTAATGAACACACGCGTGGGGAGATGAACACTGCACACAGACAGCATCGATCTCCGCCCAATGATACACAAGCAGTTGTTTTTATACCATCAGGGTTTACTTTTATGACGCCCCCTCATGCGTCAAAGCAGATACAACACATGCATAAGTTTCAAAACCACAGATGTTCTGTTGACGACTTTCGACACATTTAAAAGGACATCTTCTCCGTCTCGAGGCCAGGTGCTTCCTATTAATCTTCTAACTCTCGCTTATCTCCTGGAGCAAACTGTCCCTTATGCAGACATAATTTTGCAGCTACAAGCTTTTGCAAACTATTATTTGAATATTTGAACTCTTACCTAAACATGAGTCCAACTACTGTTTGCGTGTGTGTCTCGACCTCAAAATGCACTCGGCCTCACCCCGCCCGTTGATGCTTCTGGCCTTTTACCAGACTCTCTGTGATAGGTGTAATAATCATAACTAAGAACATGTGTAATCTACTGAATAAATGCTTTAATGAAATGATAATTAATGTAATGGTAATGATGGTTATGAATAGTAGCTGTAAAATATTTCCCTGATCTCCACACTCCGTCTCTTGACCACGAGGTCAAGAGGTCACCATACGTTGCGCTGTGTCACTCCTCGGCCCACTCAGCCGCTTCTATGTCCATTAATGGCATCATGGACATCGGGCCACCGCCCCGGGGTCCACTGCCCTCGTGATCACCTTTTCCAACAATCCTCTGGCACCAGGAATGAGAGGCACAGTTAACACAAAGGGGCAGGATCAACTCTATGTGTGGTGTTTTTGTGTTGTTGTGTGCAGGCACTGGATTGGATCCAGGAGACAGGTGAGGTTTACCTGGCCACGCACACGTCACCCGGTGACAGCAGCGAGGAAACACAGCAGCTTCTCAATGACTACCATCACTTCAGACTTTGTGCCAAAGTATGTCCTGTGTGTGTGTGTGTGTGTGTGTGTGTGTGTGTGTGTGTGTGTGTGTGTGTGTGTGTGTGTGTGTGTGTGTGTGTGTGTGTGAACAGACAGATGTTCACCCTACACACTCTGATTTGTATTTGGACTTCACTACCAGTCAAATGTTTGGACACACCTTCTCGTTTAATGGTTTTTCTTTATTTTTAGTTCTTTCTGCATCGTAGATACAAACTGAAGACATCAAATATCTGAAGCAGATTTATAGAATTATGTAGCAAAGCTCTGTAAAAAACTCTAAAGTCTCATATTTTAGATTCCACCCTTTCTTTGTTGACAGCGCTGCAAACCTTCTCTCAGGTTTCACCTCACAGGTGAGCCTGTCAGGGTTCATGGTGGGGTTTGTTGCCTTCTTAATGACGTTGGGACCATCAGTTGTGCTGTGCAGCAGTCAGGTTGGTGCACAGCTGACAGGCCTGTTTGACAACTGTTAGGATTCATGTTACGGCGAAAACCAATCAGCTGAGTAAAGAGAAACAACAGCCCATCATTGCTTTAAGAACTGAAGGTCAGTCAGTCGGAAAACTGCTAAAACTTTGAATGTGTCCCCAAGTGCAGTCGCAAAAACCATCAAGACCACAATGAAACTGTCTGACATGAGGACGCCCCAGGAAAGGAAGACCAGGAGTCCCTCTGCTGCTGAGGATACGTTCATCCCAGTCACCAGCCTCACAAATCACAAGTTAGCAGCAGCTCAGATCAGAGCCCAGATAGATGCCACACAGAGCTCCAGTAGCAGACACATCTCTGCATGTTCAGAGGAGACCGTGTGAATCAGGCCTTTATGGTCAGACAGCTGCTGAGAGACCACGACTGAGGAAAAGCAACAAGCAGAGATTTGTTTGGGTCAAGAAACACAACGAATGGACTTTAGACCATCTGTGCTTTGGTCTCATGAGTCCAAATTGGAGATGTTTGCTTCCACCTGCCGTGTCTTTGTGCAACACAGAAAAGGTGAACGATGGTCTCTACGTGCATGGTTCCCTCTGTGAAGCATGGAGGAGGAGGTGTGATGGTGTGTGTGTGTGTGTGTGGGGGGCTTTGCTGGTGACACTGTTGGAGATTTATTCCAAACTAAAGGCAGACTGAACCAGCACGGCTACCACAGCATCCTGCAGCCACATGTCAGGGCAGCACAATGACCCCAAACACCTCCAGGCTGTGTGAGAGCTGTTTGACCAAGAAGGAGAGTGATGGAGTCCTGCACAGTCACCTGACCTACACCCAGTGGAGATGGTTTGGGATGAGATGGAGCGCAGAGTGAAGGCAAAGGACCAACAAGTGCTCAGCATCTCTGAACTCCTTCAGGACTGTTGGAAACCATTTCAGGCGACGACCTCATGCAGCTCACTTTTTGTTTACTGCATAATTCCATGTGTGTGTTCATTGCCTTCAATGAGAATCTACAATGTAAATAAACATGAAAACAAAGAAAAACCATTAAAGGAGAAGGCATGCCCAAACTTTTGACTTTACTAGGCTTAAAGTTTTGGTTTGCATCAATTGTTTGGTAATTTTCCACTTTCACACGTGGGAGTCTGACAGCAGAGCGGTGAGGTGGTGCTGGGTCATCGACACCTCACAGCTTTCAAGCAGTTGAGGGATGATTATAATCAATCCTCAACATGTAAAGAGTGCAAAATCAGGAAAGAATCTGAATATAGTGAAAATAGTGATTAATATTAGAGGATGAGTAGACTGTTAACTGCTTCTAATAAAACTAAACACTCTGAGCAGGATTTCCTGGTCAAACATGGGAAAATGTTACAGTTCAACTCAAAATGTGTTTGTAGAGCACATTGAAGAACAACAGAGTCGACCAAAGTGCTTCACAATCAGTTAGAACAACAGAAAACAATAGAGGAACAAATTTAGATAAATAAGACGACAGTGAATTAACAAGAAAAACATCAAACAGGCCTGATGGTACTCAGGGTCAGCCAGGGTCAAAAAGTGAGTTTTAAGACGCGATTTAAAAGACTGAACCGAGTCTGACGTACGAGTCTCCTCTGGCAGATTCTTCCAGAGTCTGGCTGCTGCTGCCCGAGCTCCTCTGTACTTCAGTCCAGACCTGGTTGTGCTAAGAGCATCTCAGTGCTCTTTTGGGGTCAGACATGTTGAGGAGTTCATTTAAATAACAGGGCGCCATATTATTTAAAACTTTCAATCTTAAACTCGATATTTTACAGGGAGCCAGTGTAATATACTTACATATCTATATTATTGCTAATATATATTGTAATATATCTATATCACTAAAGCACTTCTGGATGGATGCAAACTGCATTTCGTTGCCCTGTACCTGTGCATGTGCAATGACAATAAAGTTGAATTCTATTCTATTCTAAATTTGCTAAAACTGGAGTTACTGATAAATGCAGACACTCCACAGATAGACGTGAACACCTGCAGTGAATAATCTCCAGCGTGACAGAAGAGAAGCAGCTACATCCACTGGTTTCATCTTTGTGCAGAAGGATGTATATGCGGTCATAATGAGCCCACACAGAGTGGGACCTGACAACAGATACGAGATATTCAAAGATGTACTTACAAATGTCCCACAAGGTATTAGTGTGTTTCACAAAGGGCCACATAGGGATGCTGAACATCAGCAACTCCTCAGCTTCTGTAATTTGTGTGTCTGGCAACATCCTGCAGCAAACCAAGGAGAAGGTGAAGCTGCTGATCCAGCTGGCAGACAGTCTGGTGGAGAAGGGGCATGCCCACGTGCTGGAGCTGAAGCGCTGGGTGAGCACGGTGGACCGCAGGTACCGTGACTTCTCTGCACGGATGGGCAAATACCAGGAGAGCCTGGAGAGGAGCCTGGGAATGAGCTCTGAGGTGAAAACAGCAACACACACTTGTGCCAGTGCAGTCCCAGAAACATCTTCTGATTACTGGCAGAAATGATGTTCTCTGTGCAGGACAACAAAGACCTGGAACTGGACACCATCCCTGCCAGCCTGACAGATGACCCGGAGGTCAAACTGCGTGACCCCAACCATGAGGTCAACGAGGAGAAGAGGAAGTCTGCCAGGAAGAAAGAGTGAGTTTGGAAAGAAAGGAGGACCGAGTCATCATCATGTGTCACTACAGTAGTTCACCTCGTTCGATCGCAGCCACTCACATCCACTCACATCCACTCCACAGACGAGGTCGCCTCTGCTCCTGTACAGGTCACGGGTGTGAAAACAACACAAAGTTATGATACATACAGATTCGGTGGGGGTATTACTGCAGTGACTTCAGCTGTCTTCTGTTAGAGTGGCTGCTGTCTGTGGAACCGTCACACGTTAGCTAAACCAAAGTCTGCACACTGACGTGACGTGAATGCATCCTTACAGCTGTGCTGCTTTCAGCCTTCACGTGTTTCTGAGGATCAGTCTTTGGTTTGCGTTTTAGTCTCAAGTCTTTTCCTGTCTCAGGTTCATCATGGCAGAGCTCTTGCAGACAGAGAAGACCTACGTCAGAGACCTTCAGGAGTGTTTAGAGGTGAGAACAACGAGCGAGTTTGTTTGTGGACATTAGTACGTTTGTGCTGTGTGGCTGACGGCTCTGTGTGCCCGTCAGACGTACCTGTTGGAGATGACCAACGGTGTAGAGGAGATCCCACCTGGCATTGCTAACAAAGAGCACATCATATTTGGTAACATGCAGGAGATATATGACTTCCACAGCAAGTGAGTGACGTTTAGATTAGGTCTGCAGCTGAATGTGCTGTCTGTGTGTGTGTTCAGTTGAGCTCTGAACCCTGTTAATATACTGTGTGTGTTCATGCATGGGCCACACCCCCCAGCTGTCCACGACAAACTCATTTGTGTCTCATCTCTTTGTGGTCCCTGCACAAACCCACGCATTAGTTCAATGAGCAGCAACGCTTTAAACTCATTCACAGCATCTGGAGGTTTCACATATCACCATTCTGAACAATGTCTGTGTTACTTTAAAGTCTTGAGTGATTTACAGTAAAAATATACAGTCTGTTTGTTTGTGTCTTTGCAGTATTTTCCTAAAGGAGCTGGTAAACTATGAGCAGCTTCCAGAGGACGTGGGTCACTGCTTTGTCACCTGGGTGAGAGTCACAGTGGAAACACTGTTCAGAAAGCTTTCGAGTATCATAAGTAGCTCCTAGTGACGACATTGTAAGTGTTATTTTAGGCTGGGACTACATTCAAAGAGCAGGTTAGCCCCTAAACTTCCTCTTCTCTTAAATAAACCTCCTGAAAGCTGTCAGCAGAATATGAAGAAAGGACAGCTGTGACATCAAAGTTGAAAGGAGGCTGTATTCTTGTGTGATACTGCAACAAATCACAAGATGGCGCTGTGGTCAGCGAGTTAGCGTATCTGTTCTGGTAGGTGACAAGCCCGTAGGACTGCTTCTGTCCACAGTGAGGCTTCGGTCTGTTCACATGAAGCACTGCTAGGATTGAGCACAGTGTGAGCAAATGACTGTGCTCGAGGTCATGCTGGGCAGTTACAGGCACCTCCATCTTCACAGGAAACTGGCACACAGTGAAGAAATGATGGAGCTGTGACTCTGCAGCTCACCAGGAACAGAACAAGCAAGAAAAAGAATTAAAATGCAGCATCCAAAGCACAGAGTGGCTGCAGTGGAGAGGTTTTTATGTTACAGCTCTGCTGCTCGGTGCAGCTGAAGGTCAGCAGAGCAGCGCCCACACGGCAACACAAAAAATAAAACAGCCATTTAAGAAGCCATTAAAGCAGAGCAAAGACAAAAGACAGGATCTCAGTGAATGCATGAAACACTGTCCTGCAGTCATGCTTCTTATCTGTTTAACCTTCATCGGCAAAGTGTGCACACACAGTATCAGCTGTTTTATTCTATCACGGTTATTTTGGGGCATTTTTATGCAGCTGTTGGATGGTTGAGCAGTGATGAAAGACAGGAAAGTGGGGAGAGAGGGGAAAGACAAAGGACTGCAGGTGTGAGTCAAACCTGCACCGTGGCCACGTGTCACACTGAGCTGAACTGGCGTCCCAGGTAGCTGTAAGTGTAAGCAGGACGTAAAGCTGCCTCCTCTCCTTTTCCAGGCTGATAAGTTCCACATATATGTGGATTACTGCAAGAACAAACCAGACTCCAGCCAGCTGATCCTGGAGCACGCAGGCACCTTCTTTGATGTGAGTATCACAGCACCATCGACGCTTCTTGTCCCCGCCTGTCGTTTTCTTTTGATTGACATTTGATTGTTCTGGGAAAAAATATAAAATCATGTTACATCTGTATCTCCATGTTTGTGAAGCTAACATCTGTCTTATGTTTGATATATTAAAGTGGCTTCGAAGCAGGACACTTGCTGAGTTAGTTACTGAACAGCTTGTGAAAACATAGAGCAGCTGACTGCAGCTCCCAAACACTCGAGCTGATGAAGAGGAGGAAGCTTCACTTTATAAATGACGATGTACTTTTCTAAGAACGAGTCAGATTTCTCAGTTTCATTTGCAAATGCTTGTTTAGCATTTTTACAGCATTAGCTGGCACGTTCTGGGCTCCTTTAAACTCGGGCGACCAATTGTCCTCTTTTTGCACTTGCTGTAAAAGCCTGAGTGACATGTTTTATTTCATGAACCGCACCGAGGAGGCATCGTTTAAATATGTCATATAGCGCTTTTTTACTCTTCTGAGCACTCAACTTGTGCATTCACCCATTCACACGCATTCACACCCATACTGCATTGGATAGCAATTTGGGCAAGTTGCTCTCTAGTATCTTGCCCAAGGATATTTGGCATGCAGGCTAGGGGAAGCCAGGAATTGAACCACCAACCTTCCGATCAGTAGATGACCTGCTCTACTGCCTGAGCTACAAGTTTTTCATGACTGGGCCAATCGGCCTCTTTTTTGGGAATCAAAGTATGGTCACGGTTTTTTAACCCCATTAAAAGCTCCTTCAGTGTACCTGACGCCGTTTTTATACTAAAGAAGCTGATTGGATCAACACACACTCGCTGTGTTACACTCAGCGTGCCGGGTTCATTTGTCGAGCACATGTGGAAGACAAATAGACTCAGTGGCATGCTGTGATTTCTCCCTGTACGCACAAACATTGTGTAATTGCTCTTCTGTCAGCAAATGGTGCTGTTGCACTGACGTTTACAAGCGTTGGACACTTAATATACACATTTCTGCTGTGTGCAGGAGATTCAGCAGAGACGAGGACTGGCTAACTCAATCTCCTCCTACCTCATCAAACCGGTCCAGAGGATCACCAAGTACCAACTACTGCTAAAGGTGAACAGAACCAGTGTGGGTGAATCCGCCCACGCGCTGAGTGGGAACTCGTAGAACGTGTGGTTTAAATGGACCAAATATTTATAGATCGATCCCCTTTCATCAGTTTTAACATCTCGTCCTGTCCTCCTGCAGGAGTTATTGTCCTGCTGCGAGGAGGGAAAGGGAGAGATCAAAGACGGTTTGGAGGTGATGCTCAGCGTTCCTAAGAGAGCAAACGACGCCATGCATCTCGCCATGTTAGAGGGTAAGAGACCGTCCTCGCACACTTCCTCCTAGCA
Source organism: Haplochromis burtoni (assembly GCF_018398535.1). Taxonomy (NCBI): domain Eukaryota; kingdom Metazoa; phylum Chordata; class Actinopteri; order Cichliformes; family Cichlidae; genus Haplochromis; species Haplochromis burtoni. Next base: position 85,810 of record NW_024582644.1, on the reverse strand, counting down.
CCGATGTGAAACATGGTTGTTCATGCTTGGCTCTTCTGTAGGCTTTGAGGAGAACCTGGAGGTGCAGGGTGAGCTGATCCTGCAGGACAGTTTTCAGGTTTGGGATCCACGCTCGCTCATCAGGAAGGGTAGGGACCGGCACCTCTTCCTGTTTGAGTTCTCTTTGGTCTTTAGCAAAGAGATCAAAGACTCAGCTGGCAGAACCAAGTACCAGTACAAGAACAGACTACTGGTGAGCGGGTGGTTTCAGCCACGACTGATGTTCTCGCTGTGTTTGTGTCCACATACATGTAGAAATAGCCGTTGTTGCTTTAACTGTACCCCCTCCCTTACTCTTCCCGCAGACGTCAGAGTTGGGGGTGACTGAGCACATTGAGGGTGACCCTTGTAAATTTGCTGTGTGGGCTGGAAGAACCCCATCCTCTGATAATAAAACTGTGCTGAAAGTACGTGAAATTAAATGTAAACGAAAGTCTGGGCTCTCTGCTTTCATCAGCTGGGATATTAAAGCTGTGACTTCTCCAGGCATCCAGTATGGAAGCTAAACAAGACTGGATTAAGAACATCAGGGAGGTGATCCAAGAGAGGATGACTCACCTGAAGGGGGCGCTTAAGGAGCCGCTTCACCTGCCTAAAACACCAGCACTGACCAAACCCAGGAATAATGCTAAAAGGTGAAGAAACACATACTTTTGCTGGGATTACAGTAGCACACAGATTGATGGATGAAGGTTGGAGCCCCGGCTCCGACAGTCTCGGTCGTTGTGTCCTTGGGCAAGACACTTCACCCGTTGCCTACTGGTGGTGGTCAGAGGGGCCGATGGCGCCAGTGTCCGGCAGCCTCGCCTCTGTCAGTGCGCCCCAGGGTGGCTGTGGCTACAATGTAGCTTGCCATCACCAGTGTGTGGATGTGTGTGTGAATGGGTGGATGACTGGATATGTAAAGCGCTTTGGGGTCCTTAGGGACTAGTAAAGCACTATACAAATACAGGCCACTTACCATTTACCATTTACCGTGGATTCACCGTGACAGAAACACAAGCGTGGGCACAAAGGGAGCGGTAGGACTGTCCTGTTATTACCGTCACAGATATGTGGAAGACTGAAGCTGCTGAAAAATAGAGAAATAAGCAGCGTTTATTTTAACCATTGAGTGCGATGACTCAGTGTTAGCCTCACAGCAAGAATATCGTGGGTTTGTGTGGAGCATTATGTGTGGGCGTACTCCGGCTTGTACCTGCAGTCCACACACATGCAGTTAGTGGGGTTAGGCCGTAAACTGGGCGTAGGTGTGCCTCGCCTCTTGCCCTGTGGAAGCTGAGAGAGGCTCCAGGCCCCCTGACCCTTAACTGGATAAGCAGGAGGAAGTGAATGGGTTCTAATTTACACGATGAATGAAGATCAATGTTTGTATTCATGTCGTTGTCTTGATCCAATTACAGGTTTCAGATAAACAGCAGTTATTTTAAAGTGTGCCACAGACATAAAGTCCTGTAACTTAACAGCAACCCATTCTGTGACATCACATGTGCATCACATGAGTAGAGCTAGCTTAGCCGTTTCTGCTGGGTGGAACGGGAATCGGACCAAAAGGACATACAGAGGACATGGAATGATATGAAATGTGTAAAAAAATGATTGTTAGCCTCGTCAGTAAGACCTTTCACATTCATCCTGGTTGTGCTGTATGTTTCTGCAGGGAGGGAGGTGAAGACGGAGACAGTCAGGGAGACGGCAGCAGCCAACCAGACACCATCTCAATTGCATCCAGGACATCCCAGAACACTGTAGACAGCGACAAGGTAGGAAACACCGTCGCTGAGCATCTGACGAGCTGACGACCCACAGCTGTATCAGCGCTACAGGGTTTCCTGTGCAGCTTAAATGAGCAGCAGCAGGGGCTGGGCATGCTCACTGTTTGGAGTGTGTGTTCAGTTCACACATGTGAACGAGAAGTCATCAACAATGCTGCCAGAAAAACAATCAGTTGTGAAAGCCCTTTTCAGGCTGTGTGCAGGCACCTGCACGGACTCCTACCAGGCAGCCTCTGACATCAAAGTAAGACCTTTTGTGTTGCTGCTTTAACTGTATGAAGGTGCAGAATCCAGGTCTTATCTTATCGCTGTTTTTCACATTCTTATGTTTAACTTGTCCAGTTACTCGGAGCCATAGACACAAACACTCAGACTGAGGACGGACACTTGGCTCCAAACTGTTTTCACTCTGTGCACTGATGACATCACATTCGCTGCAGCTCAGTTTTATGTTTGTCAGCGATAATTAAGCACAGGATCACATGGTCAACTGCACAGATAGATGATAGTCTCATTTCCGTCTGTGTCAGTCGCAGGTGGAGGTGTGTTCGTACACGTTCACTGCCAGAAACAACTTTGGCCTCTTGAGCCTTTCCTCTGCTACGAGATCTCCATCTTGAGAGCTTTTTAGGCGGTTTGTTTTATTTTTTCCTTTTTAAAAAATGTTTACTTCATCACGAGGATGAGCTCCTTATATGAAGAAGCGCAGTGAATATGAGCAAACAATCAAAAGGGCATAAACGTAGACATGAGTTTGGTGCGATTCTTGTCTTGGCTGTTTGTCAGCTGCTTGGATTTGACCAGTTCTATCACATATATTCACACACCTACACACACACACACCTACACACACACACCTACACACACACACCTACACACACACACCTACACACACACACCTACACACACACACGGAAAACCTGACACAGATGTCAGTCATGGCCTCCTGCTGTAGAGTTACATGGTGTGTCCTTTTCACAGTGCAGCCCTCACGCCTACACGCTGGCTCGCCTCTAAATGTCAGCAGCACACACAGAATCACACCAGACTCGGTTTGTCTGAAACATGCGTCCACACTGTGCATGTATACGCCATCAATCCCACAGGCAGCTACGCTCTGACCTGTGTTTTTTACATGTGTGTGGACCCCACCTCTTTCTGTCCAATGAAAACAGAATGAGTTTTTCCAGTCCTTTCTGAGTGTGGGCGTGTTGTTGCTCTGCTCTGGTTTATTGTTTCTAGGATTTAGAAAACTCCAGCTTGCCTATTTTTGGAGCCTCCTCTGCTGTTGTCCAAAAAACCAAACCTCAGAAGTAAAAAAGCTTTTGTCCTGCAGTTTGCTCTGATTTATTTCACAGCTTCAACCGTGAGAGTCACATGTCTTTATTTCTGGTTCCTGAGTCTTTACATTGAGCTGTTTTGTAATTTGGTGGTAAAATAGGGACAGAGCTGTGTTTTCATGCTAATGATGCTAAAGTCCTTTGCTTAGAGCTGTTTGTCTTTTCTTGCAGTTCATGATTGTAGTTGCTGGACGAGTATTTTCCCCAGAAGCACAATGAAACATTGTTTTTTGCTCATGTGTCAAGGCTGATGCTGTAATCGTTTGTTGTGTTCCCATGGCTCTGCTGACCCGCAGGGATTTATTATCATACAAGTGCATCAATCCCTTGTGTATCGTGGAGACAACTGTATTAAATCAATGATCTGAGCAGACATGTTTGTTCAGTACAGCAGTCGTTCTTAATGTGTACTCATTGGTTCTCTCAAACTTCTCCATCAGCAGTCTGAAGCACTAAAATGTTCTCAAATCAAATCTCATTACTTTATATGTGTGAAATGTGACTGAATTCATTAGAAAGCTTCTTACAATCTGTCACTCAGGCTGCGTTTTTCTTTGGGAACTGTTTTTGCAGTTTTTTAAATATTCAGTCAATCACGCAAGGAAGAGCATGCAAGTGAACGGCTGTAAGCAAGAAGTAGTGTCCCTAGAAAAGATAAAGTAGTCAGTGTGACCCAGTCCTGGAGAAAGCTCCAACCTAGATGAAGGCCAAGCATGAGTAGTGGTCAGAAGAAGGGAAGAAAGGTAACTGGGGACAAACCGAGCCAATCCCGCTTTGCCTGCTGTGCAGGGACCAATTCAGGGGACAAAGACAAAGACAGGGACCAGTTTGCTTTTTGGGACATTTTTGTTTGGTGATGTGTGAATTTCCTATGTGCTGTGGCTCTAAAAGGTTGGGAAACACTGCTCTATGTAGAGGGTTGTAAACTGTGTGGTATTGGATTTTCACTCTCATGTACGCCTCAAACCTGACTGATCGTTGGCAGCAGGCGCTGTGTGCAGTCTGTAAACAGTTCAGCAAACTGTCACAGACATTTTTAAGTTAATTGATTTTGGCAAATAAGCTGATCAGGCTTTGCACTTACATACAAGTTTCTGAGTTAACAGCTGTGTGACGGCGGCTCACAGGACAACAGCTTCAAGCTGCTTCATAGTGGTCGTAGTGAGAAAGTTTCAGCTGTGAAGACTTCGAGCTGCAGCAAGAAAGCCAGACACCAGAATAAAACAAAGAGGCTTGTTAAGACAGCCACACTGGACTACTGAAGACTGGAGGAAGGTTTTATGGACTGATGAATCAAAACTTGAAATCTTTCGTTCATCGTGCAGGATCTTTGTACGGCGTCAAGAAGGTGAAAGGACGGTTCCACAGTGTGTGGCATCAACTTCAAACATGGAGGAGGAAGGGTGATGGTCTGGGGCTGTTTGCTGATCCAGGGTCAGTGACTGAACCTAAACAGCTACCACAGCACCATGAAGCACCATGCAGCACCCTCTGGTATGCACCCAGTTGGTCGGGGGTTCATCCTACAGCAAGATAATGACCCAAACCATCAGTCCAAGCTGTGCCAGAACCACCTCAGGAACAAGAACAAGATGGTGAGCTTGCAAACGTGGAGTGTCCAGCACAGTCTCCAGACTGAAACCCCATCGAGCTGGTTTGAACTGGACAGAAGAGGGAAAGCAAAGCAGCCTACGAGGTCCACGTTTATGGGAACTTCTGCTACAGATGTGTGAGAAGATCTGGGGCCTGTTCTTCGTACGTCGCTTACTACATCCAAGATCAAACGACACATCCAAGATCAAATGACACATCCAAGATCAAATCATCGCGCTAACCGTGAGCTCGCTAATCCGGTTCCCCGAACACACCTGCTGTTGACGATTACTACAGCTGGATGAAGTAATGCGCGATCACTGGGTGTCGTA
>NW_024582644.1:72223-79494 GCF_018398535.1 Haplochromis burtoni | reverse complement strand
GCTTCGGGGAACCGAACGATCCAGGATCACGCGAAATCGTCAACAATCTAATCCAGCTAACTTACTTAGCGAGGTACGAAGAACGGGCCCCTGATGTCTGTTGTAGACAGAAGCCTCGGCTGTGTTCAGCTGTTATATCTGCCAAAGGTGCTACTGATGAGTCAAAGGTTAGAATACGGTTTGGTCTAAAATGAAATCTAAATTTATTCCGCAGTTTCTTTTTTGACTGCAGGTGTTTATTTGTGCTGTGCTTTCATTTCAGTGCAGTGAGACAAACGGGATACTATTCAATAAAAACGGAAACACTGGGGCTTCCAAAGTCTGTTATTACAATCTTAAAATGACGTCAGCAAGAGTTGAGTCACTGCTACCGTGAGCCAATCACACTGTTGTGTTCCTGTTTCTCGTTATTCTTCTACCTTATTCTAGTTGCTCCGTTTCTTTGCTGCTTCACTACTCCCTCAGTTTTCATCCGATTTTCACCATTCAAACTTTAAGCTGTTCTGCTCATTCTGCTAACGCCAGCTATATCTTTTTGTGCTGATAACTTTCATACTTTTTGAGATATTAAGCTTTTTATGCAATTTTTTTTTTTGATGAATGGGACCCATTATCAGTGTGGGTACAGGACACGTGAAAGCCTCGCCCAAGCACAGGCTGCTCAGGGTTGTAAAGTGCTAGAAAAATTCCATAAAAGTATATAACAGTACTGAAAGGGACTAAAGAGAGAGCCTATTTCTCCTGTTTCGGCTTCTTTCTCTGGCTCCCTGTTGAATCTGGAAAGGATTTAAATCTGACTTGTCCATTGTCTTGAATGATCAGGGCCGTGTTATATTAAAGACCTCATATTACCACAACAGAGCACCTCGCTCTCACGCTGTCGATGTATTTGTGGTTCCTAGAGTAGCAGAGCCTCCAGCTTTCAGACCTGTGTGGAAACAGCTGACGCTTTGGGACACGGACACGATCTCTGCTTTAAGATTAGGCTTCAAACTTTCCTTTTGCCACCAGATTTGTTTAAACACATAACAACAAACTGGCACGTATGTTCACACTGACAGATTAACTGAGGTGGAGGGGGCCTGTCAGGGTTCTCTTAGGACAGCTTGGCTCCTTGTTGTTCCTGTGACACCTACACCATGGGTCTGTCACTCCCTCATCATGTATGGAAGCTTGTAAGGGATTGCTCTGTCATATTTATGCTCTTTGTTTTAAATGAAGACAAAGGCAGCCCAAACCGCAGTTTAACACAGCCACACTGTCTTTGTTGGTTAAACACAGCCTCACCAGTTTGATGTGATGGGCATCATGACAGTAGTTTTTAACTTCCTGTGGTAAGCTTGGGTTTCTTCTTCTATGGCTCATTTAAAAGGCACTTCTCATGGGTCTAAGCAGCCTCTTGTAAGTATCGCAAATGGCTGCGTCATTTAGTTCTGACAAACTGTCAGTGTCACAAATCTAAGGTTGGAAATTGTAGGTTTGCAAACAATAGTCATGATTATTTTTTTCCTTTTATCCATATTTTTGATTCTGATTCCTTTCTTACATCAATTTAGTTGTGAAACGGTCATTTTATTCATTTTAACTTGGTTATCTGAGTTACATGTATGAGCGAGGTCATCTCTAACATCGTGGTATATAAGTCAGTCTCTGGAGTCGTTCTGTGATGTTGCTTTGATATAGTGAGTCACTGTGGTTTAGTTATTTAAAGCATTGTTCCAGCGGCTGATGACTTGGTCTTCACTGCTCCGCTGTCAGAGCAGTGAAGATACGTTTTTATCCTGAACTTTTACTTTAATTGAACATGGTTCTCATTTCTAAGCCAGGCGCAGTAATGCGTCCTCGCAGTCTGCACATGCAGAGATGAATATATCAGCGTACATAAAATCCACTGACAGAACAACAACCCTCACGACCGCCTGATGCCGGGAGATTTGACCTGGGCTGGGTTATCATAGGAAGTGTACGCCTTGGCGGTGAACCAATCAGTGCCTACGACACAAACCCCTCAGAGCAGAATCCTCCTCTCTTTGATCCATGTACGCTGCATGAAGACCCAAACAACAGTTGGATGGGCCCCTTAATAATAGCAGTGACAATAGTAATGGAGACAATAGTGAGCATGGAGGCATACTAGCATACAGCTCACTGCATAGCTGCTAGCACGGTTATTGATCTCCAGTGTCTGGACTGCCACAAGTAAAATTACACTTCACAATTACACGGGTCGCTCTCAGGAGCTCAGTGAATGCCAGTGTGGTACCGAGCCAGGATGCAACCTGTGCAACAACTCTACTAAATACTCCACAGTTAACTGTAACTGGTATTATAACAAAGTGGACTGGACTGAGAATGACACCATTTCAACCACAAAGTGATTGGCTGCGTAAAATCATGGTCAGTGGGCGCTGAGGTGCATAGTGCTCAGAGATCTGACCTTCTGCAGACTCGTAACCTCCAGGCTTCAGAGAAGCTTGAGGGCGGTGTGCAGAGAGCTCCATGGACTGGGTCTCTGTGGCTGAGCAGCTGCATCCAAGATTTCCATACCAGCTCTTAGATGCAGTGATCTAAAGCACACCAGCACTATGCTTGGCCCTCAGCTCCACTGAAAGGAACTCTTACAATCCAGTTCAGACAATGTGATGCTCCCAGCTTTGGGAGGAGTGTTTGGGAATGCCCCTTCCTGTCCCAGCATGACTGCACCAGTCCATGAAGACACTCACTGGTACTATCAAAGTCCTTCTAGACACGTCTTGAAATGCTTCTGGACTATTTTAATATATAATCAAAATATAAGATTGTAAATGTATAAAATGTCTATAAAAGTTGGACCAGATCACTTGGTGAGGACATCCTTCCTCAGCAGCAACTGTTTACACGTGTTCTCATGAATCGAATGCATTCACACTCAGACCGAAGCCTCACAGCAGCCATCTGCTGATCATATGACTGTGGTGTCACACACTCATCTGCATGTGCTCTCTAACCACTCCACACACACACACACACGCACGCACGGGCACGCACTACAAGTCCTGCAACTGACTATTTTACTGCTTCACTAGATTACAGGAAGTGGACAAATGTGAATGCAGTGACACACGCACACAGACACACACACACACACAGACACACACAGACGCACACACACAGACACACACCCAAGCTGAGTGGCATTCCCATCAAGCACAAAGCTATGGCTGTCTAGAGAGAGAGAGAGAGAGAGGGCGTGTTCACAGACACAAGTGAGGGAGTTGTTGAAGACGGCGAGAGCGACAGAGTCAGAGGGAGACGCACGAGCAGAGGTCGACATGCCAAAGTGGATGAACTTTAAACTCTTCAAAGACAGCAGCAGAGTGAGTACAAGGAGCTGGACGAGGTCATTGTCCTGGTCAGAGTGAACACTGATCATCCTGCTGCTGCACTGTCACCCTGCGCCTGAGAGCAGCTCTGGCAGCTTCTGCTCAAGTGTTTAACTTTGCACCGTCTGAGTCAGGATGCAGTTACAGTGCAGACTGGTTAGGGTCATTTTCTGTGTGCAGAGCTGGTTTTGCTGTTTTTTCCCCACCTGCATGTTTGTGATGCAGGTGGAAAAAGCTGCTGTGGGGAGCGTTAATGCTACAGACTGTATATAAATGATGGGCAAAGCCACAGTGATGTCACTGAAGCTTTTATTAGCTGACTGCTTAAATACCTGAGAGGACTAGATCACTGACTCCGGCTAGCAGTGTGTGTGTGTCTGTCGATAAACTGGCCAACATCAATAACAGTTCTTCTTCTTCTGTTGCTAATATTGTTATCATCTCATTAGTAGTGTCCACATGGATTAGTTACAGTCCTGACAGTTACAGGCTCTATGGAGAGGGGCACTTCTGCAGCGACTTCTTTTCCAGCTTGTGAAAAACATCTTCTTGAGGATTTAAGGATTCACCTCGTCTGTTCTTCCTTCATTATTGTAGCATGGACACGCTGCGTCCTGCAAGTCCTGCAGCTTGAATGTGTAGCCGATTGTATGAGCAGGTTCAGAGGGTCCTGCTCACTTTCACTTAGTGTTGTAAAGGTTCACTGCAGAAGCGAATATGTGTAAGGAGGGAGATTAATGGTTAAACAGGGTGTGTGAGTGTTTGTGCAGCAGGCTGACGGGGAGGAAATGGACCATTAGCTGCTACGTGGAGACAGGATAAATAAAAAAGTGAGCGTCCAGACTGATTGTGTGCAGACCAGTGGCTCAGAATAAACAGTGTAAACACACTCGTGGGCTCAGTCCCTTATTTAACTTCTTAACTACATCTGTGCTAAACTGCTGTTTAGAGAGGGAAGAAATGACTATTTTAACGTCCTGACTCAGTGCGCTGCCACACTCGGTCACGCTGATGTTGTGTCCTCACTGCACAGTGCTGGAACAGTAAATAACAGGCGAGGTTTGGTATGAACTCTGGTTTCATGGTTCAGCACAGCAACGAAAGCCAAAGAAATGCATCAAAACATTTTTCTTTTCTTTTTTGGAAATATGACGACCGCGTGTGGGAGCCAGGACGGAGACGAAAATGTTTCAGGCTGATTTTCCTGTTTGTTTACAGCTGCCAGTACAATGGTTGATTGGTCCTGCTGGTTTCAGTGATGCGGTTCTGCTTCCACAGCACCACCTTGGCCAGTTGGAGATTTCAGTGGTGATTTGAGTGGGTGTCTAATGTGTGTTTGTTTAAACTGTGTCTGGTCCTGACAAAACGAGCCAATCAGACTGTTTCTTCTGCTTTAAGTAAGCGGCCGTCCCAGCACAGAACGTCCTCCGCCCGACTTGTCACTTGTGGTTCAGCCCACACAATTGGTCTCTGGTCATTATTCAAACTGTGTCGAGGAGGCAAACAAGCAGACAATAATTGTCGGGGCATGCTAGCAAGTGTGGTAATTATGTTTGAATCTCATCCTGTCAGCTTGAAGTGTTTAATCAGTCTAACCATCCAAGTGGACACAAAGCTGCTGCTCCACCTTCCTCCTTGGACAGTTTTGCTTGTGAAATGTCCCTCCTCCCTTTGTTGTGTTTTCTGTTTGCTGTGGGTCAGGCTTCTCTCTTGCGACACCCCGATGCAAACGTGGTTCCTTATATAAAGAAAAGCAGCGTGCCAGGATGCAGACTGCATCTGTAATCTGTAGCTCTAAATCACAACAGCAGCTGCCCCGCGGTGCTGGTCTGCACATTTCAGGAACAGTGTAGTATTCTGCATGTTCATTAAACACTTGTGTGAATATATTAGTGTTTGATGCACATTTCATGGAATGACAGTGATGATAACACTTGCTTTGTCTGTTTCCATGAAATTGCATCGCCTCTGGACTTAGTTTTCCATTCGGCACAGATCAGTGTGACGCTTACAGAAATCTATGAATAATCAAACAGAGAAGTGAGGGGTCACTTCATTTGTCTCAGCTGTGGATCAAGTGGGAGCTGCTGTTTCAGACCCTAAAAGTTACAACTTCAGCACCGACTTACTCGCCGTATAAAAACGAAAAGACGACTAAATACATTTTCAGAGTGTATGAGGACAAATTACCAGCAGAGTGCACCCTGGTGTTCAGACCTCAGCCTTGGACGTGCACATGCCTGCTCAGAGCTTTGCTGACGTAGACGTGTGCTTGCTGCCTGCAGTCTGGCGCTCGGGATTGCTCACAGCTTCCACTCCTGGAACAAACTGTGTAGTGAAGCGTCTTAGCGAGGTGTGTGTCTGAAATGCATATATCTGCAGGCTGCTGCGCAAACACAGTGTTGCACGAGTATGTTTGGATCAGCTGAGTTTGCTCAGCAGATGTGTCTCAGCAGCTCCAGCTTGACTGCTCTGTGCTGCAGTTTAAGGATGTTTCAGTAAATCTAATAAGTTGCATATGAGGTTCATAAGTGATTCCTTGGAGATGGGATTAGTGGTCCAGAATCTTTGCCCATATGTTAGATGTCAGTGTCACTCTTCTTGGTCTGTGTGATTCAGTTCTCATCAGCACCTGGAAGCTGCTGCAGCACTGACACCTTCACAGAAACTTACGTCTGAGTAAAAGACGAATTCAAGTCGTATGATCTCAAAAACAGCAGCCTGCTTTTTAAAAATGATTTATTGTTTGTTTGCTTTTTCATTTTTCACCTTCCTTTTCAGTTTTACTGTCGATGCCGTAAACGAGCATTAACAGTGAGTATTTCCTGCTGTAGAAAACAACCTGTTCAATCCACTGTCATTGTTTAACAGAGATTCGCTTGATGGCCTGAAAGTAATTTTTTAGAATGAAAAAAGACAAAAACGACTGCTTGTATGTGCAGGGCTGTTTTCAGAAGGGGAAACCCAGATTTGATCAGTGCTGACCAGGACGACTCCTGGGACAGTCGAGCAGCCGGGGGGGGCGGGACCGTGGTGTGTTCAGTGTTTCGGACTGGTTTGATTATAAAGGGAACCAATCTTCATTTCTACCTTTAAGATATTTTTATTTGTTTTATTAACAGCACATTTAGTCCTAAATGTTCAACAACTCTGTCGGGCTTAAGCTAGGAAAGGTATCTGTGAAGGACCCAGCAGCTGCTCTCATGTTTGACTCCTGCTCAGCTGCTGCTGACATAAGAAAAGAAAGTCTTCAGTGTCCTGATGAATGTGGTGAAAGTTTCCTGTTTACACACAACAGATTCCATTTGTTTTGCTCGTCGCTTTAACGCCGTCTTCCTCTTCTTGAACATATGATCATCACAAGCTGGCGCGTGCGTGCATGTGCGTATTCAGCGCACAGGGAGAGGTCATATGACAGACAGCATCAGCGATGAAGGCACACGCTAAACACAGACTTTTTTCATTGCTGCTACTGGATGAGAACACTCAATTGTTAGTATTTGATGATGTTTATGTATATAGTTTGTATTGTCAGACAGACGTCTAAGACTGAGAGTAAAACCGAGGGACTTCCAAAACCAACAGAAAAGCTGCAACACTATAAGACATGAACTTAATCCTTTATTTCACACGTTTTTCACTCATGCATGACTGAGGGGCAAATTTAAACTTTAAGTTGACATTAAATGTGCAAAACAAAGTGATGCAAAAGCATCTTTTTTATTTCTAACACATAAAACCAGTTCCTGCTGGTCTCTGATTAAACTCAGTTGTAAACCTCACTTCCAGCTCCTATGTGACAGTGTCAGGCTGGAGCAAATAACATTTTTCAAGTATGATCATAGCCTTAAACCTGAGCGCGTGTGTGTGTGTGTGTGTGTGTGTGTGTGTGTGTGTGTGTGTGTGTGT